>NC_143585.1:153190371-153345209 GCF_048544385.1 Mastigoproctus giganteus
TACTGATGTGGAATTTACTTAAAGATGTAACTACCATCAGGTGTAAGGGGAAGGGTTTTTGCTTTCATAAAGATGACTACAGTGGTCTCAGAGTTTCTATTCTATACAGTGGGATTAACTGATGATGTTACTAATGGTGAAATCTAAATGGGAAGCCTTCAGGGACTTAATCTTGAAGAGTACTAGGCTTTCCATACTAACTAAGAAATACTGTTCAAGGTTTAGGCCTAAATGGACATCAGATGAATTAATGAGGCTCGTGACAGAGAAGAGAAATGCATGAGATGCATATAAATTATCAGACAATATAGAAGCTTATGGCGGATATAAGCTAGTCTGTAATTAAGTCACAAAGGAGGTTAGGCAGATGAAGGCACATTATGAGAAATCTTTTTCAAAGGATACAAAGAAAAATAGCAGAGTTTTTTACTTATGTAAACTCTGAAAGGAAAGGGATGAATCAGATTGGTCCACTTAACATAGATGGTTTGAATATTGGTGATCATGCTCAGGTAGCTGATAAACTGAATGAGTATTTTGCATCTACATTCACGCAAGAGGAGTTATTCCAGGAGGGGAATGCCAGAAGTTTATCAACTCTAACAGGGAGCTAAGTAATTTTGTAATAACAGAGCAAAGTTGAGGAAAAATTGTTGAAGTTAAACATAAGGAAGGCACCTGGGATGGATAGGATCTGTCCAGATATATTAAAGGAGGTAGCAAAGGAAGTAAGCAAACCCTTAGCCATAATATTGAAAGCTTTCTTGGACTCATGGTAGGTCCTCGTGGACTGGAGTTGTGCAAATGTGTCCTCACAAAGGGGGATCAAAGGGTGATATAGGTAATTACAGACCTGTTAGTCTAACTTCTGTTCCAGGGAAAATAATGGAATCACTGCTAAGAAAGTGATGCAGGATCATCTAGACAAGACTGCAGTTATAGTTCAGACAGAGCATGGACTTGTTAAGGGGAAGTATTGTTTGACAAATTTGATTGGATACTATGATGTAGTCACAGAGGAATTGGATGCAAAGAATAATTTTTAAATCATATTCTTAGATTTTAGGAAAGCTGTGGTACATGAATGACTACTGTACAAATTGGAACAGTATGGCATTAAGGGCAAGTTACTAAAATGGATAAAAGGATGGTTGAGTGGGAGAAGATAGAGAGTGGTAATCAGTGGACACCTGCTCTTCATTGATTAATGTTATTAGTGGAGCCCCAAGGGGACTCCACTAATAACATTAATTCATGAAGGGGCATTGTTCTTTTCTGTATTTATCAATGATATTGATGAAGGTGGGCCCATTGATGAATGGTGGGTCCATTGTTGTTTTCGGTATTTATCAATGATATTGATAAATATCATTGGTATTTTAATGTTGAAGATAAATGAGAGCAAAGTGGAAGAGAAATTGTTGAAACTAAACATAAAAAAAAAAGTGCCTTGGTTGGATGAGATCCATCCAATTATATTAAGGCAGACAGCAAAGGCTGTAAAGCAAACCCGTAGTCATAATCATGAGATCATCTTTGAATTCAGGTGAGGTCCTCTCTTGACTAGAGATGTGTGAATGTGTCCCTAATTCATCAAGTGGGATTAAAACCCCTGTCAATCAATTCGGCCCTGGAAAGATTGTGCAGGGCTCAAGGGGTAGAATTTTTTTCAGCCTGGTCTGTACTTGTTAACAGGACAGACTGCTTTTACAGGGATGGGATACACTTAAATAGAAAGGGTGCAAAAATGTTTGCTGATGCTATCGAGGCAATGTTAGGTGGGTCGGAAAACTGCTTGATTGGGGGGATTCAAGGACTAATAGATTAACAGTAGCCACTGGCAGAGGAGAAAGTGATTCTTGCACTGCTTCTATTGGAATGAGCAGCAGCCTGGAAAATAAGATGCAGGATATTTCAGAGACTGCTGGGAATCATGGGGGTACAAGTGAACACATGGGTTGTGTTAGGGTGGCTAAGAGCAAGAGCAGGTGCATGTATACTTGCGTGTACACCAATGCTAGGAGTTTAGTAAATAAATTTGATGAATTTGAGGTATTGCTCAAAACATCAAAGGCAGATATTGTTGGGTTTTCAGAGACGTGGTGTCACACAGATAGAAGGAATGCAGAACTGGAATTTGGGGAGTATAATGTCTACAGAAAGGATAGACAGGATAGGAAGGGAGGAGGGGTTATGCTCTTAGTTAAGAAACACATAAAATCCAATGAAGTGAAGCCAGTCGACATTGCTGGACAGTGCAGTGTCGAGTCAGTTTGGTGTGACATAAGCATTGGGAGATCAAAATTGAGAGTAGGAGTGTGCTATAGGCCTAATGACTCTGATGAGTATAACAAGAAACTGTACAGAGAAATAGAGTGGACCAGTAAATCAGAGAGTCTTATAATGGGGGATTTTAATTTCCCAGATATTGACTGGAATTTGGGGGCTGGTCACTCACACACTAGCAAGGCTTTTGTGGATTTATTGGATGATTGTTTTCTACATCAGCATGTTCGGGAGGCAACTAGAGGGAGTAATACTCTTGATTTGATTATCAGTAGTGATTCTTCATGCATTAAGAATCTGCAGATAAATGAACCACTAGGTGGCAGTGATCACAGTGTTCTGAAGTGGGAGTTACTCAAAGAGGTAACTACCATTAGGGGTAAAGGGAAGGGGTATTGCTTTCGTAAAGGCGACTACGATGGACTGAGACAGTATTTAAATTCTATACAGTGGGATCAACTGATGATGTTACCAACAGCAAATTCAAAATGGGAAGCATTCAAAGAACTTATCTTGGAAGCTACTAGGCTTTACATACCAACTAAGAAATATTGTCCAAGGTTTAGGCCTAAATGGATGTCAGATGAACTAATGAGGCATATGGCAGAGAAGAAAAATGCATGGGATACATACAAATTATCATGTGACACAAAAGACTATGATAGATACAAGTTGATCTGTAACCAAGTTACAAAGGAGGTTAGGCAGGCGAAGGCAGATTACGAGAGATCCTTGGCAGGGGATGCGAAGAAAAACAGCAAAGAGTTCTTTACTTATGTAAACTCTAGAAGGAAGGGGATGAATCAGATTGGTCCACTTGATATCGATGGGTCAACTGTTGATGACCCTGCTCAGGTAGCTAACAAACTAAATGAATATTTTGCATCGACATTCACACATGAGGAGTTACTCAGCGAGGGGAATGCCACAGGTGTATTCAACTCTAGCAGTAAGCTAGAGAATCTTGTAATAACTGAAAGTAAAGTGGAGGAGAAATTGTTGAAGATAAACACAAGAAAGGCACCCGGGGTGGATGGGATCTATCCAGTTATATTAAAGGAGGCAGCAATGGAAGTAAGCAAACCCTTAGCCATAATTATGAGAGCTTCCTTGGACTCAGGGGAGGTACCCATGGACTGGAGATGTGCAAATGTGACCCCAATTCACAAGGGAGGATCAAAGGCTGACACAAGTAATTATAGACCTGTGAGTTTAACTTCTGTTCCAGAAAAATTAATGGAAGCACTGGTTAAAGAAGAACTGCAGGATCATCTTGACAAGAATTCAGTTATAGCTAAGACAGCATGGTTTCGTTAAGGGATGGTCTTGCCTGACCAATTTGATTGGATACTATGATGTAGTCACAAAAGGATTGGATGCAGGGAATAACTTTGATATTATATATTTGGATCTTAGAAAAGCTTTTGATACTGTTGCGCATGGAAGACTGCTGCACACATTGGAACAGTGTGGCATTGGAGGCAAATTGCTGCTATGGATAAAGGGGGTGGTTGAGGGGGAGAAGACAAAAAGTGGTAATCAATGCACACTGCTCATCGTGTTTAATGTTATTAGTGGAGTCCCTCAGGGTTCAGTGTTGGGTCCATTACTCTTTTCTGTATTTATAAATGATATTGATGAAGGCATATCAAGCTTAATGTCCAAGTTTGCAGACGATACAAAGGTTGGCAGGGTTGTTAAGGATGCTACTGACGCTAGGCTGCTGCAATAGGATCTGGAAAGGTTGAGCAGATGGGCTGAGTGGTTGCAAATGAAGTTTAACATTGACAAATCTAAAGTACTACATATGGGAAACAGCACACTGGAGCAATGTATCAACTCTGTGGTACTACACTGACAGTGGTAGAGAATTAAAAACGACTTGGGGGTAATTGTCCAGGCAGATATGAAGTTCTCTGACAGTGCAGACAGGCTGCAAGGGTAGCTCATGGTGTCTTATCAATGATATACAGGAATTTTTCTAGCAGGGATAGTGAGGTGATTATTCCTTTGTATAAGGCAGTGGTCAACCACACGTAGAGTACTGTATACAGGTCTGGAGGCCCCATTTAAGAAGGATGTAGAACTGCTGGAACGAGTACAGAGAAGGACAACAAGGTTAGTGAATGGAACTAAGGGTTGCTCTTACGAAGAAAGGCTTAAGTTTTGCAAATTCCAGTGTCTGGAGACTAGGCACCGGCAAGTTGATCTGATAGAGAGATGTAGGATAGATGAGCAGAAATTTGCCTTTAGCCAGTGGGTAGTTGGTTGGTGGAACAGACTTCCAACCCTTGTTGTGGAAGTTGATAGCCTAAATAAATTTAAGGCTCAGCTGGACAGGTATTTCAAATGAATGGAGGGGTGAAGTGGAAGGTTTTTTTTTTTTTTTTTTTGGCTGATGCTGCATAAGCTTGCTTTCTTGCATCATATGCGTCTACTAATGCTATATGCAGTACTCAAGATATGGTGTGACCGTTGTCTTATAGAATGGGATAATCACCTCCTTATCCCTGTTAGCAAAATTCCTGTATATTATTGACAAAACCCCATGAGCTGACTGGCAGCCTGTCTACACTGCTTAGAGAACTTCATATCTGACTGAACAATTACTCCAGGTCCTTTTCATTATCCACTATCTTGATTGTAGTGCCAATTGTTTGTAGGTTACTCTTCAAATTTTGCTGTTCATATGCACCACCTTGCATTTGTCAACATTAAACTTCAATTGCCATTTCTGAGCCCATCTGTTTAATTTTTCTAGATCGTATTGCAGCAGCATATCTTTATTACTGTCATTAACCACTCTATCAACTTTTATATTGTCTGCAAAGTTAACCTGATATACCTTCATCAATATCATTAATAAATGCTGAAAACAACAGTGGACCTAGCAATGAATGGAACTCCAGTAATAACAGTCTATGAAGAGCAGTGCTTTGAATAGCCATTATATTTTCCATAACCAGTATGTCTTCCACTCAACCTTCCCTTCTTCCATAGTCGTAAATTCTTAATGGGAAGCATTAATGACACTAATCAGAATTCCAAGTAAGAAATGCTGTTCAAGGCTGAGACATAAATGAATGTCAAATGAACTGATGAGACTAGTGTCAGAGAAGAAAAATGCATGGAATGCATATAAATTTTCATGTGATACAGCAGCCTACAGTAGATATAAACTAGTCTGCAGTCAAGTCACAAAGAAGGTAAGGCATGCTGGGCAGATTATAAGAACTTTCTGGCAGATTGCAAAGATAAACAGCAGAGACTGCTTTTCTTATATAAACACTTGAGGGAAGGAGAATGAATCAGATTGTTCTACTAGATATGAATGGTTTTAGAATGCGCCAAAAGTAAGTCATATTCTAATAGGGAGCTGAATCATATGATTTCTCAGAAGTAGAAAAGAAATTGTTTATTGGATGGAATATATACTTTTATTGGATGGAATCTATCAAATAATATTAAGCCAGGTAGCAAAGGAGGTAAGTAAACCTTTGGCCATGATTATAAGAGCATCTTTGAATTCAGCAGAGGTCCCTATGGAATGGAGACCTGCAAAAGGACCCAATTTGAGAAATGAGAAAGTTGTAACATGAGTAGTTACAGACCTGTTAGTCTGGCTTCTGTTCTTGGGAAAATTATGGAGTTGCTGACTAAAGAATTAATGCATTAGCATTAGTAGAGGCATTTGATGCAAGAAAGCAAGCTTATGCAGCATCAGCCAAAAAAAAACAAAAAAAAAAAACACTTCCACTACTTCACCCTTCTTTGTTTAAAATACCTGTCCAGCTGAGCCTTAAACTTATTTAGGCTATCAACTTCCACGACAAGGGATGGAAGTCTGTTCCACCAACCAACCACTCGCTGGCTAAAGGCAAATTTCCGCACGTCTATCCTACATCTGTCTTTCCTCAATTTGAATTTATGCCCTCTCAGGTGATTATTCTGAGCTAGAGGAAGAATCCCATCAGCATTGAGCATGCTCAAACCATTAAATGCTTTATACACCTCTATCAGATCACCTCACTGGTGCCTAGTCTCCAGACACTGTAATTTGCAAAACTTAAGCCTTTCTTCGTAGGAGCACCCTTTTGTTCCATTCACTAATCTTGTTGCCCTTCTCTGTACTCGTTCCAGCAGCTCTACATCCTTCTTGAAATGAGGCCTCCAGACCTGTATACAGTACTCTAGGTGTGGCCTGACCATTGCCTTATACAAGGGAATAATCACCTCCTTATCCCTGCTAGAAAAGTTCCTATATATCATTGACAATACACCATGAGCTACTCTTGCAGCCCGTCTGCACTGCTCAGAGAACATCATATCTGTCTGCACAACCACCCCCAGGTCCCTTTCATTCTACCACTGTCAGTGTAGTACCACAGAGTTGATACGTTGCTCTGGGGTTGCTGTTTCCCATGTGTAATACTTTACATTTGTCAATGTTAAATTTCATTTGCCACCTCTCAGCCCAACTGCTCAACCTTTCCAGATCCTGTTGCAGCAGCATAGTGTCAGTAGTGTCCTTGAAAACCCTGCCTACCTTTGTATCGTCTGCAAACTTCGACATTAAGCTTGATATACCATCATCAATATCATTTATGAAAACAGAAAACAATAATTCCCCTGAGTCCAAGGAAGCTCTCATAATTATGGCTAAGGGTTTGCTTACTTCCAACACTGAGCCCTGAGGGACTCCACTAATAACATTAGTCCACGACGAGCAGTGTCCATTGATTAGCACTCTCTGTCTTCTTCCCCTCAGCCTCCCCTTTATCCACAGCAGCAATTTGCCTCCAATGTCACACTGCTCCAATTTGTGCAGCAGTCTTCCATGTGCAACAGTATCAAAAGCCTTTCTAAGATCCAAGTATATAATATCAAAGTTATTCCTTGCATCTAGTTCCTTTGTGACTGCATCATAGTATCCAATCAAATTGGTCAGGCAAGACTTCCCCTTAACAAAACTATGCTGTGTCTGAGCTATAACTGAAGTCTTGTCTAAATGATCCCGCAGTGCTTCTTTAACTAGTGCCTCCATTAATTTTTCTGGAACAGAAGTTAAACTCACAGGTCTATAATTGCTTGTGTCAGCCTTTGATCCTCCTTTGTGAATTGGGGTCACATTTGCACATCTCCAGTCTGTGGGTACTTCCCCTGAGACCAAGGAAGCTCTCATAATTATGGCTAAGGGTTTGCTTACTTCCTCTGCTGCCTCCTTTAATATAACTGGATAGATCCCATCCACCCCGGGTGCCTTTTTTGTGTTTATCTTCAACAATTTCTCCTCCACTTTACTCTCAGTTATTACAAGATTCTCTAGCTTACTGCTAGAGTTGAATACACCTGGCTTTCCCCTCACTAAATAACTCCTCATGTGTGAATGTCGATGCAAAATATTCATTTAGTTTGTTAGCTACCTGAGCAGGATCATCAATAATTGACCCATCGATATCAAGTGGACCAATCTGATTCATCCCCTTCCTTCTAGAGTTTACATAAGTAAAGAACTCTTTGCTGTTTTTCTTTGCATCCCTTGCCAAAGATTTCTCATAATCTGCCTTTGCCTGCCTAACCTTCTTTGTAACTTGGTTACAGATCAAATTGTATCTATCATAGGCTTCTGTGTCATGTGTTAATTTGTATGTATCCCATGCATGTTTCTTCTCTGCCATATGTCTCATCAGTTCATCTGACATCCATTTAGGCCTAAACCTTTAACAATATTTCTTAGTTGGTATGTAAAGCCTAGTAGCTTCCAAGATAAGTTCTTTGAATGCTTCCCATTTTGCATTTGCTGTTGGTAACATCATAAGCTGGTCCCACTGTATAGAATTTAAATACTGTCTCAGTCCATCGTCGCCTTTACGAAAGCAATAACCCTTCCCTTTACCCCTAATGGTAGTTACCTCTTTGAGTAAATCCCACTTCAGCACACTGTGATCACTGCCACTTAGTGGTTCATTTATCTGCAGATTCTTAATGCATGAAGAATCACTGCTGATAATCATATCAAGAGTATTCCTCCCTCTAGTTGCCTCCTGAACATGCTGATGTAGAAAACAATCATCCAATAAATCCACAAAAGCCTTGCTAGTGTGTGAGTGACCAGCCCCCAAATTCCAGTCAATATCTGGGAAATTAAAATCTCCCATTATAAGACTCTCTGATTTACTGGCCCACTCTATTTCCCTGTATAGTTTATTATTATACTCATCAGAGTTATTAGGCCTATAGCACACTCCTACTTTCAATTTTGATCTCCCAATGCTTATGTCACACCAAACTGACTCGACAGTGCACGGTCCAGCGATGTCCACTGGCTTCACTTCCTTGGATTTTATGTATTTCTTAACTAATAGCATAACCCCTCCTCCCTTCCTATCCAGTCTGTCCTTTCTGTAGACGTTATACTCCCCAAATTCCAGTTCTTTTTTCCTTATATTTGTGTGACACCAAGTCTCTGATATCCCAACAATATCTGCCTTTGATGTTTTGAGCAATACCTCAAATTCATCAAATTTATTTACTAAACTCCTAGCATTGGTGTACACGCAAGTATACATGCACCTATTTCTATTCTTAGCTACCCTAACACAACCCATGTGTTTACTTGTACAGCAGTGACTCCCAGCAGTCTCTGAAATATCCTGAATCTTGTTTTTCAGGCTTCTGCTCATTCCAATAGAAGCAGTGCAAGAATCTCTTTCACCTCTGCCAGTGGTACTGTTATGGATGCAGAGCCATCTAGACAGGATTTAAGTTACACTGCAGTCACAGCATGGATTAGTCTGATGAAATACAGTGATGGAGTAATAAAGGAACTAGATATAAAAAATATTTTTAACATCACTTAGATTTCAGGAATGCTTTTTCATTGTGCCATTAGAGGCAAGTTAGAGGGATCATTGAGTGTGAGAAGACAGAGTTATCAGTTAGTGGCATTCACCAGAGTCAGTGTTGGGCCAGTTGTATCCATTAATGGACCAAAAATGAATTTGAATTTCTTGAATTGTGTTAAAAACTGTATGATGTCAATCACTGAACAAGAAGAAGAATTTAATGGACCTAGGGACTTCTATCTGAAGTCCCTAGGTCCCAGGGTACATATAAATTAGTTTGTAATGAAGTCACAAAGCAAGTTAAGGCAGATTATGAAAAGTCTTTGGCAAAGAACAGGAGCAAAGACTTCTGTGCTTATATAAACAGTTTAAGGAAGGGGTTGAATCATATTGGGCCACTTGATGTCAGTGGGTTAACTGATGATGAGCCTGCTCAGATTTCTAAGAAATTGAATAGGTATTTTTGCACCTACATTCGCACATGATGAATTATTTAGAGAGGGATTGCCAGAAGATTATCAAACTCTAATGGGGAGCTAAATGATTATGTGATAACTGAAAGAAAAGTGGATGTGGAAGCATTTCATAAAGGGGGATCAAAAGGTGACATGCTGTATAAGCTTGCTTTGTCGATACTGTATAAGCTTCTTTGCTTTATTAATGCTGTATAAGCTTGCTTTCTTGCATCATTTGCCACTACTACTTATTGATTAATGAAGGATTTGTGCCTGCATGTTGTGTGTAGGAATAGTACCACCCAAAAAAAATATACAAGAACTTCCCGACTTACGTAAGGGTTGCATTTTATGGAACGTTACGTAAGTCGGATTTTACACAAGTCAGAATTTCCCCCCATGCTTGTGCAGCACTCGCAACTGTGCTTGCCGAATTGATTGAATCAAAAAATAAATGTTCCACGAACATATAAATAGAACTATTTATTGTATTTATTCATTTTTTTATCTCATGCACAGAAAAAATTACAAAAGCTTGCAATTTAAAAAAAATTCAAAATTATAAAATTAAAAAAAAGAGAGGAGACAGGCATAATGTCAGTAAGTTTTATCTCTCAAGCATCTTTGCCAGAATCGTTGCTCTTCAGCTGATAAGTACACTGCTGCAGAGGTTGAGGGCTGTGGAGATTTAGAAGGGGTCGGCCGCTCAACCGTACGAAAGAACGTATTAATGGATGACTGGAAGGTGACTTTTTTTCTTTTCATTGTAGATTTCTTTAGCAAGCAAGCATATCATTCACACCTCTGTTAACTGTTAACTTTTAAGAATTGTTCGCTGTCAGGATCCATCTTCTCAAACCTTGCCATTGCCGATCCAATTTCACGAAATGCCATTGCATCTCTCTGGTGATGAAGCATCTCTGCTCCTCATTTGGTTTACATTGAGCTTCTTCAGCATTTTATTCTTTCACTATTGCTGCCTGCAAGTCAGTAAGTTCTTCGTTAGATAATTCCTTCTCTTCTTCCTCTTCCTCTATTAACTCCTCCACGTCTTTGGCAACTGAAGTAGCTCTGCAACCTTTACAATCTTATCTGTAACCTCTTCATATGATTCGTGTTTTTCAAATACTTTGAAGCCTTTTATGTGCAGTGGGCATATTTTCTTCCATTCACCATTTAAACAACTTTTAGTAATTTCTGCCCAGGCCTTATTAATGTTTAAGATGGTGTGGTAACTATTGTATGATTTCCAAAAATCTCTTAACATAAAAGTTTTCTCATTGTCTACTGTAGACAATGCCTGAGCAAAAGTTGAGCATAAATAATATGCTTTTAAATTTGAAATAACACCTTGATCCATACGTTGGATGAGTGAAGTCGTGTTTCACAGAAGAAATATGATTCTCATGTTCAAATTGAAATTATCTAGATGCGTAGGATATCCAGGAGCATTATCGAATAGAAGCTTTTCGAAAGGAACGTCGTTGTCTTTACAATATTTTTCAATCTGGGAAATGAAGCATTGAAACCAATCCTCAAAGAGGGATATTGTTATCCATGCTCTCTGGTTTGATCGGAAATGCACGGGTAGGGTGGCTTTATTGATGCCCTTAAATGCACGAGGATTTCCAGAATGTTACACATGCATTGGTTTTAATCTGTAATCTCCCGCTGCATAAGTCCCAAGCAAGAGTGTGGCTCTATCTTGTGATGCCTTGAAACCTGGTATTGTATTTTCCTCTTTGGCAATGTATGTTCGATCCGGCAGTTTTTTCCAATACAGAGCAGTCTCGTCAAGATTAAAAATTTGCTGCGTTGAATAGCCACCTTCATCAATAATTTTTTCCAACACATCGCAAAATTTCTTTGCAGCTGCAGAATTGGCACTGGTGACTTCACCACATACCTTAATGTTGTGGAAACCAGCGCGATGCTTGAACTTATTAACCCCCCCCCCTTGCTTTCCACGAATCAGGGTTTGCCATACTTATCCTTAATATCTTTATAAATACTTGTTGCTTTTGCTTGAATGGTCATTAGATTCAGGGGAACTCGCTTCTAATCTGATTTTCCATCCATATTATTAACAGCTATTCCATCTTCGATATAGCACCTGAACGCTATTTTGTGATCACTGTTGATCTTAAGTATGTTGATCCTTCGACGTGTTCTTTTATATGTGTTCACTGTTGAAGCAGAGAGACCTAATTCCATGCAATAGATGACAACCTTTGTCCTGCTTCGTACTTCTTAATAATTTTCCTCTTCATTTCTAAATCAGTTTTGTTTCGTTTCCTGGCACTATCACCACTTGCACTTTTCTTTGGTTGCTGCTTTCCCTTCATCATTGTAATACGTAAATAGGAATGAAGAGAAGTTTCTGAAAATTTGTTTTTTATATGATTGAAGATTTCAGTGAAGGGGAACACATTTCACCATAATAGTGTAAAAACCAACACAATTGCAGTTATCGGTATTATCGCAATTGCAATAAGATGGAGTTTACTACCCGTTTATAATTATATGCACTAACAGAAAAGTCCAATAAACCGAAAAGTGCAAATTGTTTCTATTGTTTTATGGTCATGACCTCCAGAAACTTGCTTTAGAAAAATATCACAAAGACATTCAAAATTGATTCTTATAATGGGAATATATGATAACAATGAAAGGGTAGTGCAATTTTCATTATAAATATGACCTTTTACAGAGATAAATAGCTTAGTAACATAGCAAAATTTTCAACTTCCAAGGACTTGGAACAAATTACAAAAAAACAAACAAAAAACAATGTGTTATTGGGTAGACATTACGATATTTTCATGAAAAAATATTCACGTTTTTTTAAGTTTGCACTGGCCTGCAAAAACTAACGTAAAGTCGAATTTCCGCAAGTCGAGTATTACGTAAGTTGGGGAGTTCCTGTATATATATATATATATATATATATATATATATATATATATATATATACATACATACAGTGGTACCTCAGGTCACAAACTTATTATTATTATTATTAGCTATATGGTGCAAGGAAGCCTGAGGCTTATGCTGCACCAGCCAAAAAATCGTTCTTTGATTCCGTTTGCGAACCGAAACAATTTTCCCATTGAAATTAATGCAAATCCAATTAATCCATTCACCTGCCCCAGAAACCTATTGTTTTTTGACTTTTCTATGGATTTGTGTGTGGCAAAAATATATAATATAAAATATACAGTATAACTATGTGGAGGAATTTGCAAGTTTGCCAATTCCTCCATATAGGTATCTGCTGCTTTTTTGTCTGAACTAGCTGCCTCTCCAAGCCTAACAACACTATGAATTCCAGTTTGTCGATGAAACTTCTCGAACCAGCCTCTACTTGCTTTAAATTCGTCAACGCTAGCCTCACTTGTATTCGGCGTTTTCGCCACTAAATCACTGTGCAAAAGTAAAGCCGCCTCGCATATTAAGGCCTCACTAACACTATCTCCAGCAAGCTGCTTTTCATTAATCCAAATTAACAATAATTTTTCTACTTCTCTTGAGACTTTTGCTTTGTTACCTAGTCACTCCTTTAGCCACAAAGCCGTCTTTAGCGCATCTTTGTTCTTTAAGATAGTACAGATCGTAGATTTAGCCATGTCATACTGCTTGGCGAGATCAGAAACACGAACACCATTCTCATGTTTAGTTATTATTTCCTTCTTCGTTTCTACTGTAATATGCTTAGGCTTCTTTACACCACTGTCACTAACACTTTTCACTTTCTTGGGAGCCATAATGAGGGTTAATTTAATGCAAAAAACAAAAAAAAATTGTATCAAGAACAACGCAACGACAAACAATGTTCACAGTGCGCAAACCTGAGTACAACTGATGCTGTTCGCGAGCTGAAAACATGGCGCCAAAGCCATGTTTGTGCGCTCGTGCGCCGAGGCATTGTTTGCGGGTCGATTCAAAATTTGTCCGGAAATTGTGTTCGTGGGCCGATTTATTCGTGACTAGAGGCATATATATATTGGTACACTATATATATAGTATATATATATATATATATATATATATATAACTGATATTAAATATAAATCAAAATTAATTCCAGTAGCATGGCAAAACTATATATATATATATATTGCCTACTTCCTTGCCCATTCCTTCTAATAATATGTCCAAACCTTTAAATTAATTTAAACTACTAATTTTGACAATATTGACGGGAATTTATTCCAGAGTCAGCTGAATGCAAATCTCCACACATCAGTTCTTTGCCATTAGCATTTAGTTTACTTAACCCTTTGAAAGTGTTATACACTCTATGTACACACACAGATGCTTAGTTTCCTTGTACCCACACAGATGCCTAGTTTTCAGCGGCAACAGTACAGATCCAGTCTTCCTTTCTAGGAATATCAGTTTAAACCTTTCCACAACAAATATTGGTGCTTTTCTCTGTTCCCTTTCCATCAGATCTATATTCTTCCTAAAATGAGGTTTCTTAACCTGTGTGCTTGTTTTAGATGTGATCTTACCATTGGGTCTTTGTCCATACTTGCAAAGTCCATGCAGGAACACTAAGATGTTAATAAATAAATAGATAATAATGGATTATCCATTTGTCAGTCACCAGTTTTGACTAGCTTGGAATGTATTACATATATTAGTAACAGTTTTTCATTTAAGTTTGGGTCCTGGTTGGGAATGTGGAAATGCTTAAAGAGCTTTGAAGATATGGATTCTCATTGAAAATTCCCCTAAGAAGCTAAACTTCCTTATAGAACCTAAACTTCCTTATAGAACCTAAACTTCCAAGCCTTGGAGAAGCACGTGAGCTATCATTTTTCATGACTTTTAACAAATGAGTGCCAGCTATTCTTTCAATGCCACTGATCCTTCTCTTTGAAGAAACTTATAAGAGACTTGGTATTAATAGTGGCAAATGATGCAAGAAAGCAAGCTTACACAAATTCAGCCAAAAAAAAAGCTTTAATTTCACCTACATCCCTTCCAACAGTTTGTCTAGTTTTTTGAATTTTTTCGAATTATCCACTTCCAAAACAACAGATGGGAGCTTTTTCCAACAGTCAACCACCCTTTGGATGAAGGCAAACTTTCCGCACATCTATTCTGCAATTATCCTTCCTCAATTTGAATCTATGTCTCCTCATGTGTGTAGTCTGAGCAAGAAGAAGAATCTCATCAGCACTGAGTTTTCTCAGTACATTATTATTATTAGCCATGTGGTGCAAGGAAGCCTGAGGCTTATGCTGCACCAGCTAAAAAAAAAAAAAAAAATTCCCATGTTAATCTAAGAGAGAGAGAGAGAGAAATAGAAGGGAATCACCAAGAAAGCAAGAAAGAGAAGAATGATGATATCCAGTTTTAGGACCCTGTGTTTGCCAAGTCTAGGTGCCTAGTCTCCAGACATTGCAATTTGCAGAACTGAAGCCTTTCTTGGTAAGAGCACTCCTTTGTTCTCCCTCACCAATCTCATTGCCCTTCTCTGTAGCTGTTCAAGAAACTACATCTTTCCTAAAATAAGGGCACCAGACCTGTATGCAGCACTCAAGATGTGGCCTGACTATTGCCTTATACAATGAGATAATCACTTCCTTATCCTTGCTGGCAGGATTCCTGTATATCATTGACATAACCCCAGTTTCTAGAGGCAGCAGTGTTATGTGTAAATAGTTTTGTGAGAATTGCATAGAAGCATTACATTGATTGCTTGGCTGTGATGAAACAAAAAAATGAAAGAGCAAGACATTATATTAGTATTACAAGTCACACGCTTAATGAGAAAATGCATTTCATTCAACCTGAAAGTTGTGAAGTATTGACACTAAATTCTAGCCAGTTTGATACTTACATCGGAAATTAACATTGGTTTTGTTGTAATGTACTTGATGGAATTCAAAACGGAGTAAGCGATTAACAGATTTGAGTGTTTACATTAGCATTGAAATATTTTAATTACTTTTTGAACAGGTCGTAATGAGCCGCTGAAGTAGATAAATCGCATTGTTTTAATTGTATCTCGTACTGTGAATACCTTCACAACGAGTTTCCATGGTATTGCAATACCTCAAATAAGTAACGCTTAACCAATGGAGAAGACTAATGTTACTTATTCTCGGCAGATACCACTACTCAGACGGTACCATTTCAAGGCTTGTTTGTATATGTGGGATATTATCCACTTGTCTCTATTAGACTTAGAAAAGTAAAAAGTAGAGGAAACTAATAGTAGGAGTGGAAGAAGAGAAGAAACAGTGTAGAAAAATGAAAGGGACAGTAACTCCAACTCATACCACTCATGAGAAGGGCAGTGAGATTGGTGAGTGGAACAAAGGGTTGCTGTTATCAAGAAAGGCTTAAAGTCTGCAAATTGCAGCTTCTGGAGACTTGGCACCTGAGAGGTGATCTAATTAAGGCGTATAAGGCCTTAAATGGATTGAGCAAGCTCAATGCTAATGGGATTCTTCCTCTTGCTCAGATTACTCACCTATGGGGACATAAATTCAAATCGAGGAAAGACAATTGTAGAATAGATGCGCGGAAATTTGCCTTTAGCCAGGAAGTGGTTGATAATTAGCATTAGCATTAGTAGAGGCATTTGATGCAAGAAAGCAAGCTTATGCAGCATCAGCCAAAAAAAAAACCACTTCCACTTCACCCCTCTGTTTGTTTGAAATACCTGTCCAGCCGAGCCTTAAATTTGTTTAGGCTATCAACTTCCACGACAAGGGATGGACGTCTGTTCCACCAACCAACTACCTGCTGGCTAAAGGCAAATTTCCGCACGTCTATCCTACATCTGTTTTTTCTCAATTTGAATTTATGCCCTCTCAGGTGATTATTCTGAGCGAGAGGAAGATTCCCATCAGCATTGAGCATGCTCAAACCATTCAAGGCTTTATACACCTCTATCAGATCACCTCGCTGGTGCCTAGTCTCCAAACACTGTAATTTGCAAAACTTAAAGCCTTTCTTTGTAAGAGCAACCCTTTGTTCCATTCACTAATCTTGTTGCCCTTCTCTGTACTCGTTCCAGCAGCTCTACATCCTTCTTGAAATGAGGCCTCCAGACCTGTATACTGTACTCTACGTGTGGCCTGACCATTGCCTTATGCAAGGGAATAATCACCTCCTTATCCCTGCTAGAAAAATTCCTGTATATCATTGACGATACACCATGAGCTACTCTTCAGCCCGTCTGCACTGCTCAGAAAACTTCATATATGCCTGCACAATTACCCCAGGTCCTTTTCATTCTCTACCACTGTCAGTGTCATACCACAGAGTTGATAAGTTGCTCTGGGGTTGCTGTTTCCCATATGTAGTACTTTATATTTTTGAATGTTAAACTTCATTTGCCACCTCTTAGCCCACCTGCTCAACCTTTCCAGATCCTGTTGCAGCAGTATAGCATCAGTGGTGTCCTTAACAACCCTGCCAAACTTTGTATTGTCTGCAAACTTGGACATTAAGCTTGATATACCATCATCAATATCATTTATAAATACAGAAAACAATAATGGACCCAACACTGAACCTTGAGGACTCCACTAATAACATTAGTCCACGATGAGCAGTGTCCATTGATTACCACTCTCTGTCTCCTCCATCTCAACCACCCCTTTATCCATAGCAGCAATTTGCCTCCAATGCCACACTGCTCCAATTTGTGCAGCAGTCTTCCATGTGCAACAGTATCAAAAGCCTTTCTGATATCCAAATATATAATATCAAAGTTATTCCCTGCATCCAGTTCTTTTGTGACTGCATCATAGTATCCAATCAAATTGGTCAGGCAAGGCTTTCCCTTAAGAAAACCTTGCTGTGTCCGAGCTATAACTGAAGTCTTATGTGCTTCTCTAACCAGTGCTCCCATTAATTTTCTTGGAACAGAAGTTAAACTAACAGGTCTATAATTACTTGGTTCACCCTTTGATCCTCCTTTGTGAATTGGGCTCACATTTGCACATCTCCAGTCTATGGGTACCTCTCCTGAGTCCAAAGAAGCTCTCATAATTATGGCTAAGGGATTGTTTACTTCCTTTGCTGCCTCCTTTAATATAACTGGATAGATCCCCTCCACCCCAGGCCTTTTTTATGTTTATCCTCAACAATTTCTCCTCCACTTTCCTCTCAGTTATTACAAAATCATCTAGCTCTCTGGCAGAGTTTACTTCACCTCTGGCATTCCATTTCCTGAAAAACTCCTCATGTGTGAATGTAGATGCAAAATATTCATTTAGTTTGTTAGCCATGTGAGCAGGATCCTCAACTGTTGAACCCTCAATATCCAGTGGACCAATCTGATTCATCCTTTTCCTTCTACAGTTTACATAGGTAAAGAACTCTTTTCTGTTTTTCTTTGCATCCTTTGCCAAGAATTTCTAGTAATCTGCCTTTGCCTGCCTAATCTCCTTTGTGACTTGGTTACAGACCAGCTTATATCTATCATAGGCTTCTGTGTCACGTGTTAATTTATATGTATCCCATGCATTTTTCTTCTCTGCCGTATGTCTCATTAGTTCATCTGACATCCAATTTAGGCCTAAACCCTGAACAGTATTTCTTAGTTGGTATGTAAAGCCTAGTAGCTTCCAAGATAAGTTCTTTGAATGCTTCCAATTTGAATTTGCTGTTGGTAACATCATCAGTTGATCCCACTGTATAGAATTTAAATACTGTCTCAGACCACTGTAGTCACCTTTATGAAAGGAAAAACCCTTCCCTTTCCCCCCAATGGTAGTTACCTCTTTGAGTAAATCCCACTTCAGCACACTGTGATCACTGCCACCTAGTGGTTCCTTTATCTACAGATTCTTAATGCATGAAGCATCACTACTGATAAACAGATCAAGAGTATTACTCCCTCTAGTTGCCTCCTGAACATGCTGATGTAGAAAATAATCATCCAATAAATCCACAAAAGCTTTGCTAGTGTGAGAGTGACTAATCCACAAATTCCAGTCAATATCTGGGAAATTAAAATCCCCCATTATAAGACTCTGATTTACTGGCCTACTCTATTTCCCTGTACAGTTTCTTATTATACTCATCAGAGTCATTAGGCCTATAGCACACTCCTACTCTCAATTTTGATCTCCCAATGCTTATGCCACACCAAACTGACTTGACAGTGCACTGTCCAGCGATGTCGACTAGTACAGACCAGGCTACAAAAAATTCGAACCCTTGAGCCTTGCACAATCTTTCCAGGGCCGAATTTATTGACAAGGCTCTCATCATATACTCCCTCCTGTTGTGTTTGGTCAGAATTGCAGACAATTAAAAATTCAACGCTAATTCACGGCTTGTTTTAAACAGTGACCTGTATTTGTTAAGTAATTCTGCCGGTCTCCTACTCTTAATATCATTAGTGCCAACGTGTACTACTATATCACCTTTTGTGCCCTTAAATTTCAAGATGATACCCGCTGTACAACGTTATCAACCTTTTCCCCTGGCAAGCATACCCTGGTCCTGTTCCACCTATCCTTTTTACAAAGCATGTTCCCCGTTTCCCTGACAATAGAATCACCAACAACTACTAGTTCCTGTGGGACCAGCACATTTTGCCTTGGGGGTTGCCGCTGTGTTGCGTGATGACCAAGTGTAAGCTCTGGCATTGATGGGCCCTTCAATTTAGATCCTTCGAGGGCATCTATCCTGTCCTTCAGGCTCTCATATAGGCCCATAACAGTGCTGGATTGTTGCCTGATTTCCTTACACTCCTTACATCGCACACACACAAAGACATCCCCCGTGGCAATATCATGTTCTGTACCCGATTGCCCCACAAACATCATGCAAGCAGTGCATTTTAAAAGGCTGTGAATCAGAGGGCAACTGCGCCCCCCCTCAGTTCTCCGCTGAGCCACAACACTCCCATTAGCTTGTGCCTTTTGCTTTGCTGCTCTTGCTCTGGTCAGAGTCATGATTTCGATTTAATTTCAATAAAATTTCAATTTCAGTACAAATTATAATTCTAAACTTGTATCCCAACACAGTTATAACGCTATGTATATTTTTCAGTATCGAGTATTATCTACAAGTTCCGTTTATATAATAATCGTTTGTAATCTTAAGTCATTATATGTATTTAGTTAAAAAGTACAATTTAATTGACAATGAAGTTTAACAAGATTAATAGATTTTACTGATTGATTGACAATATTATATTATATACTATACTAAGCTTACGCTATCTAGTTCAGGATATAACATTGTATCGTATAACAATGGCAGCAAGTTACGAACGGTAAATCTACAGACACTTAAGTATTAATTAACTTCCAAATCTCGCTGTCTCAATTCAGAATAAACTAAGGATCCTGACTAGCTACTGACTTTCTATAAGCTACTTATAGAAAATAATTTGATGTAACAATTGATCAATAAAGCAGCTAAATATGGCTAAAAAACTTCTCTTTCGCAGAGCTGCAACTTGTAACACGTGGATTAGATTCCCTTATCAATACTAAGTAATACCTACAAAATCGCTATCCAAGTTAAACTTTAAACTAAGTATTGTAACTAGGAATATAAAGCTACTCTAGAAAAGAAGGTAATATGCCAATTTAAGCTAATAAAACAGAAAAAAACTTCTCTATTTCAGGAGCAGTAAAAAGCTTCACCTGCACAAGGCTACTCTCGTTCTCTAACCATGGTAGGAGTTGGATCAGAAGGGAATCATGGCATGGATTTGTTAAAGGGAGATCAATCCTGACCAATCATATTTGCTACTGTGAGGTGACGCTGGATGTAAAGAATAATTTTGGTATTGTTTACTTAGATTTCAGTAATGCCTTTGATATTGTACCATGAGTGATTGTTATATAAATTGGAACAATGTACATTAGAAGCAAGGTACTGTTATGGATAAAGGAATGGTTAAAGTAGTGGAAGAGTGGGGGCGGAGAGAGAGAGATTATTATTATAATTATTATTATTAGCCATATGGTGCAAGGAAGCCTGAGGCTTATACTGCACCAGCCAAAAAAAAAAAAAATTTCTGAATTACCCCAAGAGAGAGAGTCAGAAGTAGAACGGAATCACCAAGAAAGAGAAGAATGATGATATCCAGCTCAGGACCCTGGGTGTGCCAAGCCCATACTCACCAGATGTGAGCTCCCAGGGTTAATATAAATGTTCAGTGCTCTTTATGGAGTAATGTAATGAGTGGGGTACTACAGGGTACTCTTTCCTTTTTTTAAATTTATTAATGATATTGATGTAGGAATTTCAATTTGATATCTAAGTTTGCTGTGATACAAAGATGGGCACAGTGGTTAAATGATAGTAATAAGGGTATGTATGCTATTTCAAGATCTAGGTAACCTAAGCAAATAGGCTGGAAAATGACAATTGAGGTTTAACATTTATAAATGCAAGGTAATCCAGAATAACATGCCATTTCATGTGGATGTACCATATTCAAAGTAGAGGAGTGCGAAAAAGGTGTATAGAGGCAATTGAAAGAGAGTCCAGCATGAAATTTTCTGAGCATTGGAAACAGGCTGTTATAACATCATAGATGATCTGTTCATATACAGGAATTTTGCCATAGAGATAAAGAGGTGATTAACCTATTCTATAAGGCATTGGTCAGGCCACACCTGGAATACTGCATACATGTTTGAAAACCTCAGTTTAGGAAGGACCTAGATCCATTAGAAATGGTGCAGTGAAGAGAAACAAGATTAGTTAGGGAACCACAGGATATTCTTACCAAGAAAGATTGTGATTTCATAAATTGCACTCTCTGGAATTTAGGCATCTGCATGCTAGCCTTGCCAAAGTGTTTAAAGCTTTAAAAGGGTTAAGTAAACTAAATACCAATAGCATCTTTATTCCTTTTCAGATAACACACATAAGAAGGTGTAAAGTTAAATCGAGAAGAATAGTTGCAGAATAGATGTGCAGAAATTTGTACTCAACCAAAAGAGTAATTGATTGTTGAAATAAACTTATGCCTAGTGTTTTGTGAAAGTGGGAAAATGGAGTGAGGATTTTTATTTATTTAGTGTCCTGGCTGTTGGTGTGTAAGCTTTGCTTCTTTGCATAATTTGTATTACTAATACTTGTTAAAAGACATGCCAAATACCTTCATCCAGCTCTAGAGTAATTGTGGCAAATGCACAGTTGTAGCATGATGGTGTTTTGGCTTATTTTGCATTTTTGTGTATGAATGAGATTTATCCCTTTGGGTAGAGTTAGGATGGGAAGAGTCATTAATTGCAAATTTGCATAATGGTGTAACAGCAAGTTATGTGGAAGAAACCTTTATTTTTGTTACACCAAGATGCTGATGAAAATGTTAAGCTCTAGGGATGTATGTAGTTCTGTTTGGGCCACGATGATAGAACATTTTCAACAAGTAACAAAGGTACATTGACTTTTCAGTCTTTTTTTAATAACATTGTAGGTAGTTTTACAATTTTTTTTCCTTCTTTTAAAGGTAAAACATGTGTGGAATAGGATTTTCACTGTTCATAAAGCATTCAGCAACGGAATATAAGCATCCAGAGGAAATACTTGTAAGTGATTTTGCTTATTTTGGGAATAATTGCTAAGAATTTTTTTTTTCTGACTACTGCATAAGTAAGTATTTAACTTTTTCTCTTGTATTTAACTTTTTCTTTTTTAATCATGACCCACATGTTGACATCACCTATAATATTTTTGTACTGAGAATAAGTTGAAGTTTGGGAAGTTGGACCATTCTCTCCATTCAGGAATAGTTTTCAATGGCTTCTAAGGTAATAGCAAGTTGTATGTTAATGTGAGAGAAACCTCTATCTGTGATATACTCAGATGCTGCCGACAATTCACTTATGCACTAGTAATGTGTACAGTTATTTTTGGACCATGATGGTATAAACATATTAAATCTGTAGTAAAGTAACAAAAGGTAAATACTTTTCATCCATCCTTTAATTGCATCATCAAAATTGATTGTTAAAAATTCAAGTAATATCTGCTTTGTGAGGTTGAAAATGGCTTCATAGTGGCAGTACAGTAAACACTTACTTTGCAGAACTCAGTTTAATTGAAAGTGAACAGTATTCATTGAACCAGGCTTTTTGCTCACATGAGACTCTGTGATTTGACTGCCTCAGTATGATAGTATTTATTATCAGTTCAGATATTTTAACAGTAAAGTAAATTTAACTTATAGCTGTTAAGAAGGCTGGCCTTACTTTCATTTATCAATACAGTATTAAGTTTAGTATTTAGTATTAGTAACGGCCGCATGGTGCAAGAAAGCCTATGGCTTATGCTGCACCAGCCAAAAAAAAAAAATCCGAACAAAACAATGATAAAAAAAAAATAATAAAATAAATAACTAAATAATAATAATTAATAAATAAATAAAAATAAAAAATATATATAAATAAAATAAATTATAAATAAAAAGGAAATTAAACCTATCATCCTATGCGCTTCCCTTACCCGAAAGTACTATCCAGATGACCTTTGAATTTCCCCAAACTGTCGGCCTCTATCATGAAGGCAATTTATTCCAGTAATTTATAACTCCCTGGCTAAAATAAAACTTCCTGCAGTCCAATCTAAACATTTCTCCCCCATAACTTGAATTTATGTCCCCTAGTTCTAGCATCATTTATAATCTTGAAAATTTTGTCCTCATTCATTTTACTGATGCCTCTCAGAGCCTTAAACACCTCAATCAAATCTCCTCTAAGGTGTCTAGTTTCCAAACTCTGCAACCCACATATTCAAAGTCTTTCTTCATAAGGACGCCCTTTTGCCGATCTCACCAGGCGAGTTACCCTTCTTTGCACCCCTTCAAGAAGCTCGATGTCTTTCTTTAGGTGCGGTCTCCATACTTGAACACAGTATTCCAAGTGTGGTCTAACATAAGCCTTATATAATGGGATTATCACGTCCCTATCTCTACTTGCAAAAGTTCGATAGATCATCGATAGGACACCATGGGCCTTCCTTGCAACCTGTTTACAATGCTCAGAGAATTTCATGTCTGACCGTATCGTAACACCCAAGTCCCTTTCCTCCAGTACTGAGTTTAGTTGAACTCCACCAAGTGAATAAGTTTTTTTGGGATTACTGTTTCCCAGGTGTAATACCTTACACTTTGTTGGATTAAAGCACAGCTGCCATTTTTCTGACCATTCTTGAAGTCTATCTAGGTCTCTCTGAAGAAGCTCAGCTTGACAGTGATCATTAACTACTCTACTAATTTTAACGTCATCTGCAAATTTAGACATCACGCCCTCTATCCCTTCATCAATGTCATTTATGAAAATTAAAAACAACAGTGGTCCTAATACTGATCCTTGGGGAACCCCACTTCTTACATCAACCCAATCTGAGGAATAGCCATTTATCACAACCCTCTGCCTCCTGCCCTGAAGCCATCCTTCTATCCATCTAAGGATTTTCCCAGTGATTCCAACCTGTTCCAGCTTATAAAGCAACCGCTCATGTGGGACTGAGTCAAAAGCTTTGCTGAAATCTAAATAAACAATGTCGAAATTATTCCCTAAATCCAGCTCGTGAGTGACCCTTTCGAAATAGCAAACCAGATTTGTTAAACATGATTTTCCCTTTACAAAACCATGCTGAGTATCCTTGAGAATTTCAATTTGATCCAAATGATCCTGAATTCCACCCTTGATCATTGCCTCCATGATTTTCCCTACTACTGAAGTCAGACTGACAGGTCGATAATTTCCAACTTCACTTTTAGAGCCACCCTTATGTATGGGAGATACATTTGCACTTTTCCAATCCAAGGGAATCTCCCCAGAGTCTAGTGATGCTCGCATAATTAGCCTCAATTAGCTAAACGGAAATACAGTGTGAAGTATTTAAAGAAAATTTGTATCTGTTTTTCTGTGAAGCTTTCGATTTTTGATCATTGTCATTTTGATCATTTTTGATTTTGCTCTCCAAGTAGTCTGTGGAAGTAATTGTGAACTCATGCAAGAAGTCCCCTGAACTGTACAGACAGGCTGCCAGGACAGCTCATGTGGTTTCGTTAATGATATTCATAAATTTTGCCACCATGTATAAAGAAATGATTATTCTGCTGTATAGGACATTGGTAAGGCTGTATCTTGAGCAATGTGCACAAGGAAGGGTATCGATCTGATAGAATGGGTGCTGAGAACAGCAGTGCCCATTCTATCAGATCGGGCACTGATGGAATGGGCACTGAGAAGAGCAGCAAAATTAGTGAGGGGAACAAAAGAGTGCTCTTACTTGAAAAGGTTTGATTTCGGCAAATTGCAGCATCTGGAAACTAAACATCAGGTATTTAAAACTTCGAATGTATTGATTAACATGTTGACTGCCGCGTTGGCCGCATATGTCCGACACCATTACTTTTTTCAGGCACTGCTTTGGACATATATTGCTGGCATCCACTGTTTCAGTGACAGTTGCGTCGGCTGTATAGTGCTTATGATTGTTGGAAATTTATGTTATTTTTGAAAACTGTGGCCTCCATTGCTACATGTGATAATTTGCATGGCGCTATGAGAAAAAATAACCGAGTAACTGGTCATTATTCTTTATTATTACAAATTTTATAATTACAAAATTATGAAGATTTATGATCTTGTCCAAAACACTCCAAACACATGAAATCTGATGAATACAGTCTGGGCACTATACCAAAACCCTTTTCCCCTTTCTGTTAGTAACTGATCTTCCTTCCAATTCTTTCAATTTTGCATAACAAAAAATGTACATCCTTCTAACTTTCTTGTTGTTTGTGTTGATTTTTGTCGTTAGTATATGAGTGTTACCACATTTTGGCTTTTCACTTTTCTCTTTCCGTTCTATATTTAGCAAATTCGTAACCCTTTTCCCGAAAGTTTCTTATTTTTATTTGTTTTTGCGTAGCACTCTTGTATACCACGTACGCATTGACAACTGATATTCTGAGTATATATTCTATTGCTAATTTCCGGTACCACTTTACTCCCTTTCTTAGCGTTGTGGCATACGAACCCATTTGATCTGACAGATCAGTGCCTGCCTTTTCCTTTTTATAAGCTAGAATAGGAAGCGGTTTTTTTTTTTTTGCCTCTTTCTGTTTTCCTTTACTGGTGGAGGGTCCATCAACCATTTCTGGGGGCATGCTGTGTTGTTAGCAGTCTCACATCTCGAGCATCTCGCCACTCTAGAACAATAATTCCATTTTTTTCTTCCTTGGTGATTATCTCCCCTTTATTTAGCTTTGAGTACATGACTTCTTTGGGCATAAATTTTTAATTCGCTCATAATGTACCAACAATGTGGGTTTTTTTTATGAAGAAACAATAACCCCAGATGGTAGCTGGTATAAAAGTTGTCTGCGTACAAGGTGCGACCTTCATTTAGAAATCCTTGCAATAACCATTCGCAGACCTTTGCAGCTAAACCTATGGATTTTATATAATTTTCAGATTTACCTGAATAGATCTTGCTTGACCAAGTATATTCTTCAGTGGAACATAACCTGAACAGCTCGATTCCATACCTGTGCACTTTATTTGGAATATACTGCCCCTTCAAGCGATAAGAGTTTTGTCAATGACGAAATCTTTGCCGGGGAAAAATATTTTCTGATATTTCAGCTGCAAAACATCTATCAGGTGTTGTATCTTACTGAGCCTGTCCCCTGGAATAGCGGTTTCATTGTCTGAAAAGTGAATGAGGTGAAACAATTCAAATCTGTTGCAAGACATAATTTTAGTTACTAAATTATTTTTATAGATAGGTTTTGTTGACCAGTAAGATGCAATACTGCCCAATCTTACTAGTCCCATCCATATAAGAAAGCCGAAAAACTTTCTCATTTCATCGGCAGTTGTTGAAACCCACTTTATTAGACGACTCTGCAGCAAAGCTCTGGCACTCTGAATTTTCTGTTCAGCATATCTGTTTGTTTCTGTTACGATAAGATTTATTACTTTTTCATCAAAAAATAATGAAAATGCCTCTAGATGAGTAATGTTTCTTGATACGTTTATTTGCAGTCCCAATTTGCCTGTAAAATCAATTATTTTTTGGCATCCTTTGTATTAAGTCCATTTAATAGCTTCATTTGTTTCAGTCACGTCAATCTCAGCTTCTTCGGTCTTTTCAAATTGCTCATCCGTGTTTTCTTCTTCCATCCAGTCTTGAAGCACTTCTTCAATATTTTCTTGTATTTCGGTATCTAATTTTCATTTGAAGAAATATCCCAGTCAGGATCTTTTACCGAATCATCAGAGTCAGTCTTTTTCATCTTCAGAACTACTACTAAGATTTTCAGCAATTTCTCTTAGTTCATCTTCTTTTAGCAATTTTCTTTTAGCCATTGCCGTTTTGACTTTTCTTTTCTTTTTTTTTTTTTTACAACATACTTGTACAAACATGAAGAGAAACATAACACAATAATAATGGGGATAATACAGTGCGCTAATGAACTTGCTTTCACAATAATCTTTAACAATACTGACAAACTTATTGCAAGGTTTGAGAATTTATTTTTTCACGATTAGTTAAATTGCAGAATGCCAAATAAACTAATCACAAACGACTTTCATAGGTATGCCGTAATAGCATCACATGTATGTGGCCGACACGGCATCTCAAGAAATAAAGTAACCTACTGGGCCACGTTGGCCAAAAACCTTTTTTCACTTAAAAAAAAAAAAAAAAAACTGCATAACACTGACATTTCAATATTTATTTTAGAATTACTACTAATCAAATTATTTACTATTTTTTGACCCCGGCTAATTTTTTTCTTAAACCAGCTTGGCAATCAATGTGTTAAGTTAATGCCAACTTCATCCTTGTTGCCAACAGCGACATTTGAGGAGGCATAAATTCAAATTGAGGCAGAATGGTTCCAGGATGGGTGTGTGGAAATTTGATTTCATCTACTGGTTAGTTGCTTGTTGGAACAAATTTCCATCTGATGCACTTGTGAAAGTAGGTAGTTTGAATAAAATTTACAGCTTTTTTTTTTTCTTTCTTTTTTTTTTTTTTTAATGAAAACGCCAAACACGAGAGATATTTGTTTTCATTAGACTTCAACTTCTGTAGACTATAATTTTCAGAAAATATGTATGAAGGAAGGTTGTTCCAGAAAATGGCAGTTGAATGAATAAACAAGGAAGGTGAAAACTTGGTTCTGTGCATTTGAAGTTGGACAGTAAATGGATGTTGGTTGATAGTGGCACATGTTCGGACTGTTTTGAAAAAGAGAGCTGGAATTATGGAAGCCAATTCAGAAGAACAGTGCCTATGGAAGTATCTGTATCTGTAGAAAGTGCATGAGGAAACAATACATTTATGACACAGAGAGTGGAAAGACTCTGTTAGAGATGAATTATTAATTAACCTAACTGCCCTCTTCTGAATAGAATATAGATGCCGGAGAGAGGTTTTCGGGGGCACTGCCCCAGATGTGAGAACAATATTCCATGGTAGGGCTGATTTGCGATTTGTACAGAGTAAACAGCTGTTTGGAAGAAAAGTAATGCCGAGAGCGAAAGAGAAAAGCAAGATTTTTTCGATGCAGAGGAAGCAATATTTCAAATGTGCTTGTGCCAAGAGAGATTAGAAGTCAGGGTAATCCCCAAAAGAGATGTATATCATCTTGCTTAGAAATCGAAGTGTCACCATAGATAAGCATAGGGGCAGAAGAATCCTATTTTTGCGAGATATAAGACAGGACTGAGTTTTAGAAGGATTGAAATCAACTAAGTTGTCTATGCCCCACTGGAGAATTACCTGGAGATCAGCATTTATGGAATTGGTAGAAGTTATTTGAGAAGTTGAAGCTGATTGAGCAGGGCGAGGTTTTATCAAACTGGAAAGTGGAATGCAATGTGCTATCATCAGCAAAACTATGGATAGGATATCCAGTAAATGGAAGAAGGTCATTAATATACAAGAGGAAGAGTGTGTGGGAATGAACTGAACCTTGAGGGACACCAGCATTTAGTGAAGTTAGAAGACAGAAAGCCATCTACCATCACCCTCAGTGAGTGATCAGAGAGAAAACTGGATAACCAATTACAAAAAACAGTTCACAAACCATAAGATGGAAGCTTGTTTAGAAGACCTTTATGCCAAACATGATCAAAAGCCTTTGAGATGTCAAGAGCAACTGCTTGTGTTTCACCGATTTTTTCCATCGAATTAGTCCATAAATGGGTAACATAAGCCAGAATATCACCAGTGGATCAACACTGACGGAATCCATACTGGCAATCGTTGATCAGATGGAAAGTTTCTAGATAGTTTAAGAGTTGGCGGCTAATGGATTTCTCCATTACTTTAGAAAGAGTAGAAGTAATTGCAGTGGGATGATAATTGGATGGGAGGGATTTGTCACACTTTTTAAGAATTGGCTGGATATGAGGAAATTTTCAAGCAGAGAAAAAACACCTTTGGAATAAGAAAGTGAAAAAAATGTGGCAAAGAACAGGAGTAAGTTCAGGAGTGTAGGTTTTGATAACAAGTGGAGAATTACCATCGGGATCTGGAACTTTCTTAGCATCAAGATTCGTCAAAATCCTTCTGAAATCCTTTTGACGGAAGACCACAGGAGGCATTGAATGGAGTGTGATGGGAATGATGGAGGTGTTTTACCAAGATCATTAATATATGAGTTGGAAGAAAAATGGGATGCTAGCAGGTCAGCTTTATCCTTGGCTGAAGTGACAATAGAATAATCTGGTTTTGACAGAGGTGGGCAAAAGTTGCAGCCAATAGCGTTGGCAGGATACCAGAATGTTCGGCTACCATTAGGGCAAGAAGCAAGTTTTCTACTCTTTGCCTATTCAAAATCTAGTTTGGACTGATTAATAACTGCATTACAATTGTTGCGAGCTTTGGTGGACAGAAAACAAAACCGAAGAATTGGAAACAAGACAATTACGATATGCAGTATTCTTCTCTTGAACAGCCTTGGCACATATATTAGAAAACCAAGGTTTAGATAAAGGCTCAAGTCAAGTGGAGCCAATTTCGGCAAAGTCCGTAGTCTATGACTGTCAGATCCTCTGCTTGCACCTTCACGATGGTGGGACTGTTAATAATCCTGGGTATAATCCCCATGTGCAAGCACACTGTGGGTGACCAAACAGGTGTGAACCAACATAAGCAGGTGTCAAGGTGTGGTGCCCACACCACATGGAGGAATGTCACCCCTCTGTGTTACCAGCAAATACCAGGTGGTAGATGACTCTCATCAACCGGTGCAATATCACCACTTTGTTTATTGGACGCTTGAAGTAGTGGAACAATGTTTAGTCTCCAGAGCTAAGTTCTGGTCAACCCTTCCCCATCTCTTCTACCATGCAGTATGGCTGATGACTTTTGAGGTTATGATGGACATCATGGCGAGATCCAATCTTCCTTACATTTTGAGGGTACAGCTCTAAAACAGTGTTTGCAGGCCGGCCGCTAGTTAGTACACCGGACCGAACCTATTGCTAACTCTCTAGGAGGCTTCCGTATCAGCTAGTTTATAATCTTACCACCTCAACTCTGCAGATAGTGACTAGAGGGACTCCGAGTAGTGTGTATGCAGGGGGGGGGGATATTTTTTAGGCCATGTTATGTCAAGGATCTAGGTATATTCTTACCATGTATATGCCTTATCCAAAAATTTCATTACTTCATACAGCCTCTCCCTCCCCACTTTTTCTTACTATTGAATACACCATGAATTGTCAAACTAATAGAGTAAGCTTATCTGCAAAAAAAGATCTAAACCTCCCAAACACTTCCTAGTACTTATCACAAATATACGTGATATCAATTCTAATCTCAACGATGTCCATTTCCACTTGCAGTCTGCCAAACCCCTGGTACTTTTTCTGACAGAATCTCAGTTATCGGTTGATTCAACTACTGCTCATCTCAGGTGTCCAAATTATTCGCTGTATGATTCCTTTCGCCTCAAAGGTGGTACTTGTGCACATGTCCATTCCGATATTCTCTGTCAGAGACTTGGTAATTTAGAATCTCCTCTTTTCAATCTTCTCTGGCTTAAAATCTCTCTGCGTCATTGTGTCAGATCATCTGTTGTCTCTACCGTTCTCCTAACTCCACTAATCACTTGGAGCTCTTTGACTTCCTCTCTTTGCAACTTGACTTTCTCCAGTCCAACTTTTCTAACAGCGAGGTAATTTTCCTTGGTGATTTTAATGTTCACAACTCTAGCTGGCTTCTGTTTTCTAGTCACACCGTCACACCGACCCAGCTGGTCGAGATGCTGAGGCTTTTGTAATTACTAATGACCTTACACAGATTGTTCATTTAATTACAAGAATACTGGAAAATCCTCACCATACAGGCAACAAACTTGATTGATCTTTTTCTCACAATCAACCCTTCTAAATACACGGTCAAAGTGAGTGATCCTTCAGGCACCTCAGATCACAACTTGGTGATTGTCTCTTCTCCAATGGAGCCTTTATCTCATGGCTATTCCGAACCTTGTGTTGTTTGGCATTACAAGAATGCGAAATGGGATGACCTGCGAGATTTCTTTTCCTTGGTTGGATTACTGTTTCAAAACTTCTGATGTCAATGTTTGCTCAGATCGTGTTAGTGAAATTATTCTTGTAGGAATGGAATCCTTTATTCCACACTCCACTTTAAAATCTCGTGCTTTATCTAAACCGTCGTTTTCCAATAAATGTGCCAAGGCTGTTCAAGAGAAGAATGTTGCATATTGTAATTAGCTTGTTTCCAATTCTTCAGTTTCATTTTCTGACTACACCAAAGATTATAAAGCAGTTATTAATCAGTCCAAACTAGATTTTGAATAGGCAAAGAGTAGAAAACTTGCTTCTTGCCATAATTGCAGCCGAGCATTCTGGCTCTTGCCAAAGCTATTGGCCGCAACTTTTGCCCATCTCTGCTCCCACCTCTGTCAAAACCAGATGATTCTGTTGTCAGTTCGGCCAAGGATAAAGATGACCTGCTAGCATTCCATTTTTCTTCAAACTCATTTATTAACGTTCTTAGTAAAACACCTCCCACCATCCCCAACACACTCCATTCAATGCCTCCTGTGGTCTTCTGCCAAAAGGATGTCAGAAGGATTTTGACAAATCTTGATGCTAAGAAAGCTCCAGGTCCCGATGATATTTTTCCACTTGTTCTCAAAACCTGTGCTTCTGAAATTACTCCTATTCTTTGCCACCTTTTTTCACTTTCTTATTCCAAAGGTGTTTTTCCTTCTGCTTGGAAATTTGCTCATATCCAGCCAGTTCCTAAAAAGGGTGACAAATCCCTCCCATCCAATTATCGTCCCATTGCAATTACTTCTACTCTTTCTAAAATAATGGAGAAATCAATTAACTGCCAACTCTTAAACTACCTAGAAACCTTCCGTCTGATCAACGACCGCCAGTATGGATTCCGTCAGTGTCGATCCACTGGTGATATTCTGGCTTATGTTACTCATTTATGGACTAATTCAATGGAAAAGTTCGGTGAAACACAAGCAGTTGCTTTTGACATCTCTGAGGCTTTCGATCATGTTTGGCATAAAGGTCTTATAAACAAGTTTCCATCTTATGGTTTGCCAACTGTTTTTTGTAATTGGTTATCCGGTTTTCTCTCCGATCGCTCACTGAGGGTTTTTTTTTTTTTTTTAATGAAAAACCCCAAACACAAAAGGTATCAAACCCAATAGTACTTAGTACCGTGCATGGGTTGAAGGAGAAGTATGGGGGAGGGGGATGCTGGAAACTTTGCTCTAGAGACTAAACATGGGTTTCACCACTTCAAGCCTCCAATAAGCAAAGTGGTGGTATTTCACCGGTTGATGAAAGTCATCTACCACCTAGATGGTCTCTGTCTTTTAACTTCTCCACTAATTCCGGTGGCTCCCGAGGTTCAGTTCTTTTCCCCACTCTTTTCCTCTTGTATATTAATGACGTTCTTACATTGACTATAAATCCTATCCATAGTTTTGCCAATGATAGCACATTGCATTCCACTTTCCATTTTGAGAAACCTTGTCCTGCTCAATCAGCTTCAACTTCTCAAAAATCTGCTACCAGTTCCTTAAATGTCGATCTCCAGGTAATTCTCCAATGGGGTAAAGACAACTTAATTGATTTCAATCCTTCTAAATCTCAGTCTTGTCTTATATCTCGCAAAAAGGATTCTTTTGCTCCTGTGCTTATCTTTGGTGACACTCCGATTTCTAGGCAAAGTGATATATCTCTTTTGGGGATTATCCTAACTTCTAATCTCTCTTGGCACATCATCATCATCAGCCATTTTCAATCCACTGCAGGATGAAGGCCTCTCCAGCAACTTTCCAGTTCCTTCTGTTTTGAGCACTGGCCATCCATTTACTACTCAAAAACTCATGAATTTCATCTATCCATCTCCGCCTTTGTCTTCCAGGTTTTCTTCTAGCTCCTCTTGGGTACCATTCTGTTATTTTCTTAGTCCATCTGTCATCATGTCTTCGAGCTATGTGTCCTGCCCAAGACCATTTTAGTTCTTTAGTTTTGATAAGAATGTCCTTTACTTGAGTTTGCTGCCTAATCCATGTGTTTCTCTTCTTATCTAACATTCTAATTCCCAATATAATTCGTTCCATTCTTCGCTGTGTAGTTCTTAGCTTCTCTTCCATTCTTTTGGTGAGTGCCCAAGTTTCACTTCCATAAGTCATGGTGGGGAGTATACATTGATTCATTATTTTACGTTTCAGACAAACTGGGATATTGCTCTTCAGTATGTGACTATATTTCCTGAATGCTATCCATCCAAAATTTATTCTTCTCTTGACTTCCAGCCATTTATCATTATTACAGCTAATAACTTGTCCCAGATAAGTATATGACTCCACCTTTTCAATTACTGCTCCTTCAATCATTATTTCCCTTTCCGTGGCATACTTGTTCATCATTACTTTTGTTTTAGCCATATTCATCTTTAGTCCAAAATCCTTACTAACTGTGCATAACTGATTAAGATTTTCCTCTAATTCTTTGGGATCGTGGCTTATGACCACAATGTCATCTGCAAATCGTAAATGGTTTATGTACTCTCCGTTCACATTGACTCCTTTCTGCGACCAGTCTAATCTTCTGAAAGCTTCCTCAAGGGCAGCAGTAAACAGCTTCGGAGATATTGTGTCTCCTTGTCGAATTCCTTTCTCGATTTTAAATTTGCTACTGTCTTTGTCTAGTCTAATAAAGGATGTAGCACTCTCATATATTTTCTTCAAAATCATAATATATGGAGTATCTATGCCTTGTCTTTCCAGTGCCCGAAACATTGCCTTATGCTGTATGGAGTCAAATGCCTTTTCATAATCCACAAATGCCAGGCATAATGGTGTTTTATATTCATTTGCTTTCTCCATTAGCTGTGATATTACGTGAAGGTGATCCATAGTTGAGAATCCTGTCCTAAAGCCAGCTTGCTCTTTCGGTTGATTCTCATCAAGTATTCTTTCTAATCTGTTAGTAATGACCCTTGTGAACAACTTGTAGATATGGGATAACAAGCTAATTGGTCTATAATTTCCAATTTCTGATTTATCTCCTTTCTTATGCAGCAAAACTATGATTGCATTATTCCACTGCTTAGGCATCACACCTTTTCTAATGCACTTTGTGAACAGCCTTGCCAGTTTTTGTGTTATGTCTCTTCCTCCCAATTTTAACAACTCTACAGTAACTTCATCTTCCCCCGGGGCTTTCCGATTCTTCATTTTCTTCAATGCATGTTCTACCTCATCAGGAAGAATATCGGGTATGTCGTATGTGTTGCTACTTTGCAATCCATCTTCCCCACTGCTGGTATCATTCCCTCGCTCCTTGTATAATTCTCTATAGTAGTCTTCTGCTATTTGAATTATGCCTTCTCTGCTGTTTATAAGTACACCATCGCTATTCTTCAGTTTCAGTATCATTTGTCTTTCTGTATTACTGCTCATGGCTGCTGATTTAAATCCTTTGTTTTCCCTTAATGCTTGTTCTACTTTTCTTGTGTTAAATCTTCTTATGTCCTCTCTGAGTCTCTTTCTAATGGCTTTGCATAACTCAGTATACTCAATTTTCTCCCTGGCAGTGTTTTTCTTGCTCTTCATTTGTCGTCTTTGGTTCATCATGACAAGTGTTTCTTGACTAATTTTTTCTTCTTTGGATTTCTGTTTCCCTATAGGTTTCTTGGGCTTTATCACTTTCAGAAAGTTGTAATATTCCTCGTCGATATCTTGGTCCTGAGCAGTCTGCAGAAGCTCAAACTTGTTCTTAAGTTCCAGTACATACTGCTTTTTCTCCTCCTCTGTTATTTCAAAGACCTTTGTATTATTTACTCGAGTCAGTTTTTTCCTTTCCTATGTCTATATCAAGTGTACATCTTACCATTCTGTGATCACTTCCAACATTTACCTTATTCAGGACGGTAACATCATTCACAATATATCTTCTGTTAGTGAGGATGAAGTCGATTTCATTAGTTGTTAATCCATTTGGACTCTTCCATGTCCACTTTCTGTTCACCCTTTTCTTGAAAAAAGTGTTCATTACTGACATTCCTTGAGATTCTGCAAATTCCACAAGTCTTTCACCTCTTTTATTTCTTTCACCAATTCCAAAATTTCCTATAGTTCCTCTTTCTGCACTGTTTTGCCTTTTTCCAACCTTAGCATTGAAGTCCCCCATAATAATAGTGTAGTGGGTTTTCTGCTCATCTAGAAGACTCAATTTCAGTGTACATGTCTTCAACCTCTTCATCATCATGGCTCGATGTTGGTGCATAAATCATTACAATCTTTAGCTTGTACCTCTTAGAAATCTTGAGTATTAGTCTTGACACCCTTGGTGATGTACTTTTGAATTCCAAAATGTTGTTTTTAAAATCTTTATGGACCAGAAACCCAACTCCACCTTCACTCTTTTCACTGTTTCCATTGGTGTACAGCAGATTTCCACTTGATAAACTTATAAGTGATTCATTTCTTCTTCTTGTTTCAGCCAAACCGATGATATTCCAATTCACATTTTCTAATTCCTTTTCCAGCTCTAATATCCTGTCTTCACCGATGAGTGATTGTACGTTATAACAGGCCAAGTTCAATTTCCGTGCATGGCAGCCTGGTCGTACCCAGAGATTCTTAGCACCCTCTGCTTCCACTCTGATCCTCTCGCTGCCGTAAGAGGGAGAGTGAAAGCTGCTGGGGACTGAGGGCCATTTGTATTGTTGTGCTCTCATTGCTGGAGGGATTGGTCTTTTCCTCTTCACGCTGACCAGGCGTCTTGAAGAGAACCACTCTGCACGTTTGTTGCCACCTAAGTGACGTAACAGGGCTCACCATCGAGAAGGTGTGCATGAGTGGATTTTAGGGAGGCAGGCCAACCGGACTTCTCCTAAATCTTCTGTAATAGAGAGATATTGGATCCATCAGTGTTTTAGGCTGAGTGTCTGATAACACACAGGATACCTGTTCCCCTCTAAGCCCCCTCTTGGCACAAGCACATTACAAATATTGCTTCCTCTGCATCTAAAAAACTTGGGTTTCTATTTCGCTCTCGGCTTTATTTTTCTTCTAAACAGCTGTTTACTCTTTACAAATTTCAAATTCACACTACTATGGAATATTGTTCCCACATCTGGGGTGGTGCCCCCAAAACCTCTCTTAGGCTTCTTGATTCCATGCAGTAGAAGGCAATTAGGTTGATTTATGATTCATCTCTAGCAGAGTCTCTCCACTTGCTGTCTCATAGACGTACTGTTTTTGCTGCATGCCTCTTCTACAGATATTTCCCTGGGCACTGTTCTTCTGAATTGGCTTCTATAATTTCCACTCTGTTTCAAAACAGTTTGAACACGTGCCGCCACCAGCCAACATCCATTCACTCTCCAGCTTCAAACTCACAGAACGAACTTTTCATCTTCTTTGTTTATGCATTCATCTGCCATTTTCTGGAACTACCTTCCTTCATACGTATTTCCTGAAAATTACAGTCTACAGATGTTCAAGTCCGGTGTCAACAAATATCTTCTTTCCTCTTCTCACTCTCTATCCCAAACATGGTACTAAGTACTATGGGTTCTAATACCTCTCGTGTTTGGGGTTTACATAAAAAAAAAAATAAAAAAATAAAATATTTGTGATTCGCCCTCTAATTTGTTGTACCCGTCTCTAATTTATATTTCGGTTATTCTTTAGGTACCATTATGCAGATTAACTAATCTGCATAATGGTACCACGAATTCGCGAATCACTTTTGTAATTCTTGGGAACACGGAAAAAACCGAACAAGGTGGTCTCTTAAAAGAAGTTAATAATGATTTTAAAGTTTAACTTATGTGTGAATTAATTTATTAGTGTCACCGTTTTTAGAAATTTCGCGACAATTGTTTTTCCATTCTTATGATGGTTTGTGGTGTTGGTTGGTTTTTGGAGGTTGGTGGCCGCCATCTTTCCGTGATTCTTTCCGATTCCTTTGACATGATATGAGAGTTGAATACATGCTTATTTTAATTAATAGTTATTTTAACTTGATTCATTTATGACTATACACGGGGGGGGGGTTAAGTTCATATTATAATCATTCGCAATTGAGTGTTGAGAGATTAACAGTCCTACTCAAAGGTATGAGGTTTTCACCTATAATTTAAGATTATAGAAGACTACTATACAAGTTGGAGTAATATGGCATTAATGGAAAGTTGCTACCATGGATAAACCGATGGTTGAGTGGGAGAAGACAGAGAGTGGTAATCAATGGACACTGCTCTTCGTCGACTAATGTTATTAGTGGAGTCCCCCCAGGGGTACATGTTGGGTCCATTGTTTTTTTCTGTATTTATCAATGATATTGATGAAGGTATATCAGGCTTAATGTCCAAGTTTGCAGATGATACAAAAGACGGTAGGGTTGTTAATGACAGTAAGGATGGTACTCTACTGCAACAAGATCTAGAAAAGTTGAGCAGATGGACTGAGAGGTGGCAACTGAAATTTAACATTGACAAATGCAAAGTACTGCATATGGGTAACATACCAACTGTGCTGTACTACACTCAGGGTAGGGGAGAATGAAAAAGACCAGGGGGGTAATAGTGCAGTCAGATACGAAGTTTTCTGAACAGTGCAGACAGACGCAAGATTAGCTCATGGGGTCTTGTCAGTGATATATGGGAACTTTGCTAGAAGGGATAAGGTGGTGATTATCCCTTATATAAGGCCATGGTCAGGCCACACCTTGATTACTGTGTACAGGTGTGGAGGCCTCATTTTAGGAAAGATGTAGAGCTGATAGAATGAGTGCAGAGAAGGAATTACAGCATCTGGAGACAAGGCATCTGTGAGGTGATCTGATTGAACTGAATAAGGCCTTGAATGGTTTGAGCAAGCTCAATGCTGACGTGATTCTTCCTCTTGCTCCGATTCCATATCTGAGGGGGCATAAATTCAAATTGAGGAAAGAGAGAGTTGTAGAATATATGTGTGGAAATTTGCCTTTAGCTGGAACAAACTTCCATCTGTCATTGTGGAAGTTTGATAGCTTAAAAAATTTAAGTCTTAAAAAATTTAAATAGACAAACATTTGTAGTGATCAGATGTGAAATGGGAATGTTTTTTTTTCCTTTTTTGGCTGATGCTGTATAAGCTTGCTTTCTTGCATCATATGTCTCAACTAATGCTAATTTCTTAAATGTTATTCTCCACATAATGACCCAGTGGGGCAAAGATAACTTAGTTAATTTCAATCCCCCTGAAACTCAATCTTCTATCTAATATTTGTAGGTGTTTGGTGACATTCAGATACATCACAAATATTGCTTCCTCTGCATAAAAAAAATGGGTTTTCTCTTTCTTGGCATTACTTTTCTTCTGAACAGCTACCCACTCTGTACAAATTTCAAATCCATGCTGCCATGGGATATTGTTCCTACATCTGGGGCAGTCCTCATAACAGTCAGACTTCTAGACTCCATTTAAAAGAAGACATTTGGTTTAAATAATGACCCATCTGTTATATAGTCTCTGCACTCGCTGTCTCATAACTTTCTGTTTCTGCTGCCTATCTTTCCTATAGATACTTCCATGGGCATGTCTTCTAAATTGGCTTCTGTAATCATCTCTCTCTCTCTCTCTCTCTCTCTCTCTCTCTCTCTCTCTCTCTCTCTCTCGTCAACCTTTAAACTCAAAGAACCAACCTTTCTTCTTCCTCATTTATTTAAATTCTATTTTCTAGAATCTCCCTTCACACATTTTTCCTGAAAATTACAATCTATAGAAATTGAGGTCTAAAATCAACAAGGATCTTCTTTAATCTTCTCAACCTTCAATCACGCATGAGTACAAAGTACTGTAGGTTCTAATACCTTTTTTGTTTGGGGCTCTCTTTTAAAAAAAATAAAAAGTCTTTGTTCCAAACAAATGAACTAACTTTTAAATGTGGTGAGAAAGAAAGTTTAACTTCTTGGAAGAAAAGTAGCATACTGTTCTTCTATAATATAATAATATATGTATGCTAATTAAGAATAAATTTTGTTTGCTTATTTCTTATATGAATATTGAAATGTTTTGTTTTTATAAGTGATCATGCATTATGTCTTGAACCTGGCAAGCTAGGATAATTGTTAATTATATGTTTGGTTATATGTTTAGGAAGTGTCAGTTTAATAAAAGAAATACTTTTACCTTTAATCTTATCTACATGTATGACAATACATATTATCTAGAGATCTCAAATAGGTATTGCAAGTAATCGTTGACTTTTTTTCACTGTCATTATGTTATCGGTACCATATTCAACCTCTTTCACACATCATCATTCTTCTCTTTCCTTGTGATTCCCTTCTCTCTCTCAGGGTTAACTCGGAAATTTTTTTTTAGCTGGTGCAGCATAAGCCTCAGGCTTCCTTGTACTACATGGCTAGTAATAATAATAATATTCTCTTACACTATTTCAATAACGCTGTTTCAATATTATCTCTCTCTCTCTCTCTCTCCTTCACTTGCTCTAAAACTTGTAAATCCTGATTTAAATCCCCCCCCCCATCTCTCTCTCACTCTCAGCTGGCAGTCATGCAGATGTCATATTCTAACTTTTGGCAGTTCCTCTCCACTGCCCTTTTTACAAAAAAAGAAAAAGTATTATTTATAACTTGAAATTGACTCTGTTTTGCCAGTATGGATTTCCTTTCCGTTCATTTCATACCAACCAAGGAACCTTAGGGTTGTTTGAGTTCACTTTTCCAAACACAACCTTGATCAGCAGTTATTACAGGCAATCCTTTTAGAAAGAAAATAGGTTACACACACATGTGGTGCGCATGCACACACTGCCCTATCATTAATATCCAGTGATCACTCTGTTGTTAGTTGTTCATATCCAGCTCAAGCACCATGTGCTAGACAAAACTATAAAAGATGTTGCAGTTGATGTAGTTAATGGACTTCCAGTGAGGAATAGTAATTAGCTGCCACAAAGTATTTGGTCTGTATGTACAGACTGATTGCATTTCATTAGCATTGAAGACCCCTGACTCAATGATTGGCAATGCAATTGCCAATCATTTGCCATTTGCCCATCACACAATTATTTGGAAAACCTCTGAAGCTGATGGAATGTGACAGGAGAGCCCTTCAAAAAATCATCTTCTTGGAACACAGGTGGACACTGTTGCAGCACACACACGACAAGCCCTCAGTGAGATAATAGGGTCATGTTAGCACTAATCCAGTGCACAGGAAGCTGCATGATATAGGTTAATGTGGTTGTGCAGCAGTCCACAAACTGCTAATCACCCAGACTAATACCAGATGGTGTTTAGCTTGGTATAAGGACTGCCTTTCTTGGACCATAGATCAATAGAAAGCTGTACTTTAGAGTGACAACTCATGGTACGTGGCCTGCTGGGCAGATAGTCATGCATGATTGTGGCAGATGTCTGGAGAATGATACCTTCTAGACTGTATAGACCTGACAATGAAGTTTGGCTGAGGCAACCTGATGGTCTAGGGCTTTTTCATGGCTTGGGCTGAGACTCTTGGTTGTTTTGGATCTTGAATTCCGAGGTCTATCTGGATGTCTCAGACAATAATATGTTACATTATATTATTCTGCTCAGACACGATAAAAGGGAGTACACGATGACAGCCTTGTCAATCAATTCGGCCCTGGAGGGAATGTGCAAGGCTCAAGTAGCATTTTTTTTCAACGTCGTCTGTGCTTGTTAATAGGAGAGACTGCTTCTACAGTGATGGTATACACTTAAATAGAAAAGATGCAAGAATATTTGCTGATGCTATCGAGGCAGTGTTAGGTGGGTTGGAAAACTGCTAGCTTGGGGGGGAGAGATTCACAGACTAAAAGGTTAAAAGTAGCCGCAGGCAGAGATGAAGGTGATTCTTGCACTACTTATATTAGAATAAGCAGTGGCCTGGAGTAAGGGGTGCTGGGGGTTTCAGGGACTGATGGCAGTCATCACGAAACAGGTGGGTATATGGGATGTGTTAGGGTAACTAAGAATAAGAATAGGTGCATGTATACTTGCATGTATACCAATGCTAGAAGTATAGTAAATAAATTTGATGAATTTGAAGTGTTGGTCAAGACATCAAGGGCAGATATTGTTGGGATTTCAGAGACGTGTCACACAGATATTAGGAATGCAGAATTGGTATTTGGAGAGTACAATATGTACAGAAAGGATAGACAGGCTAGGAAGGAAGGAGTTGTTATGCTGTTAATTAAGAAAAACAAAATCAAAAGAAGTGCAACCATTTGATATAGATGAACAGTGCAATGTTGAGTCAGTTTGGTGTGACATAAGCACTGCAAAAGCAAAAACCAGAGTAGGAGTGTGTTATAGGCCTAATGACTCGAATGAGTACATTGAAAAATTGTACAGAGAAATAGAGTGGGCTAGTAAATCAGAATGTCTTATAATGGGGGATTTTAACTTCCCAGATGTTGACTGGAACTTGTGAGTTGGTCACTCGCACACTAGTAAGACTTTTGTGGATTTATTGGTTGATTGTTTTCTGCAGCAGCACGTTCAAGAGGCAACCAGAAAGGGTAATACTCTTGTTCTGGTTATCAGCGGTGATCGTTCCTGTTTTAAGAATTTGCAGATAAAGGAACCGCTAGGTGGCAGTAATCACAGTATACTGATGTGGGATTTATTCAAAGAAGTAACAACCATCAGGGTAAAGGAGAGAGTTTTTGCTTCCGTAAAGGTGAGTACGGTGGTCTCAGACAGTTTTTAAATTCTTTACAGTGGGATCGACTGATGATGTTACCAACAGTCAATTCTAAGTGGGAAGCATTCAAGGAATTAATCGTAGAAGCTACTAAAAGTTTCATACCTATTAAAAAATATTGTTCAAAGTTTAGGCTTAAATGGTAATCAAATGAACTAAAGAGACTTGTGACAGAGAAGAAAAATGCATGGGATGCATATAAATTATCAGGCAACACAGAAGCCTATGGCAGATATAAGATAGTCTGTAATCAAGTCACAAAGGGGGTTAGGCAGGCGACGGCAGATTACGAGAAATCTTTGGCAAAGGATGCTAAGAAAAACAGCAAGGATTTCTTTACTTATATAAACTCTAAAAGGAAGGAATGAATCTGATTGGTCTCCTTGATATCGATGGTTCGACTGTTGATGATCCTGCTCAGATAGCAAACAAACTAAATGAGTATTTTGCAACATGAGGAGTTATTCAGTGAAGGGAATGCCAGAGGTGAATTCAACTCTGGCAGCGAGCTAGATGATTTTGTAATAACTGAGAGCAAAGTGGAGGAGAAATTGTTGAAGTTAAACATAAGTAAGACACCTGGTGTCGATGGGATCTATCCAGTTATATTAAAGGAGGTGGCAAAGGAAGTAAGCAAACCTTTAACCATAATTATGAGAACATCCTTGGACTTAGGGGAGGTCCCTACAGACTGGTGATCCCCAATTCATAAAGGGGGATCAAAGGGTCACACGAGTAATTACACACCAGTTAGTTTAACTTCTGTTCTGGGTAAAATAATGGAGTCACTGGTTAAAGATGGATTGTTGGATCATCTAGACAAGACTGCAGCAATAATTCAGGCACAGCATGGGTTTGCTAAGGGAAAGTCTTGTGTGACAAATTTGATTGGATATTATGATGTGGTTACAAAGGAAATGGATGCAAAAAATAATTTTGATATCATATACTTGGATTTCAAGAAACCTTTTGACACTGTAACGCATGGAAGACTACTGTACAAATTGGAGCAGAATGGTATTAAGGGTAATTGCTACAACTGATAAAAGGATGGTTGAATGAGAGAAGACAGGGGTGGTAATCAATGGATGCTGCTCTTCGTGGACTAATGTTATTAGTGGAGCCCCACAGGGTTTGGTGTTGGGTCCACTGTTGTTTTTTATATTTATCAATGGTATTGTTGAAGGTATATCAGGCTTAGTGTCGAAGTTTGCAGATGATACAAAGGTTGGCAGGGTTAATGACAGTAATGGAAGTGTGTTACTGCAACAGGATCTAGAAAATTTGGGCAGATGGGCTGAGAAGTGGCAACTGAATTTTAACCTTGAAAAATGCAAAGTAGTGCATATGGGTAGAAGTAACCCCAGAGATACGTACCAACTGTGTGGTACTTCACTTAAGGTGGCACAAAATGAAAAAGACTTGGGAGTAATTGTGCAGTCCGGTATGAAGTTTTCTGAGCAATGCAGACAGGCTGCCAGGGCAGGTAATGGGGTTTTGTCAATGATATATATAAGAATTTTTCTAGCAAAGAAAAGGAGGTGATTGTCCCTCTGTATAAGGCAATGGTCAGGCTACGCCTTGAGTAATGCGTACAGGCTCGGAGGCCTCATTTCAGAAAGGATGTAGATTTGCTTGAGCATGTACAGAGAAGGGCAACAAGATTGTTGAGGGGAATGAAGGGATTCTCTTACCAAGAGAGGCTTAAGTTCTGCAAATTGCAGTGGTTGGAGACTAGGCACCTGCGAGGTGATCTGATTGAGGCCTTGAATGGGTTTAGCACCCTGAATTCTGATGGGATTCTTCCACTTGTTCAGATTACGAACCTAATGGGGCATAAATTCAAATCAAGGAAAGACAGATGTAGAATAGATGTGCAGAAAATTACCTTTAGCCATCTGGTGGTGTTAATTGCTGGAACAGACTTCTATCTGTCGTTGTGGAAGTTGATAGGTTAAATAAATTTAAGGAGGAACTGGAAAAACCTTAGAGGGATTTGCTTTATAAATTATTATTATTATTTTTTTTTTGGCTGATGCTCTTAAGCATCAGCCAAAAAAATTGCAGACCATCTGCACCCTTTGTTCCATTCAGAAAGCAAGCTTATGCAGCATCAGCCAAAAAAAAAAAAAAAAAAAAACCTCTCCCATTTTACCCCTCCATTCGTTCCAAATACCTGTCCAGCTCAGCCTTAAATTTATTTAGGCTACAATTTACACAACAAAAGATGGAAGTCTGTTCCACCAATCGACTCTCCGCTGGCTAAAGGCAAACTTCTGCACATCTATCCTACAACTGTCTTTCCTCAATTTGAATTTATGCCCTCTCAGGCGATTATTCTGAGCAAGAGGAAGAATCCCATCAGCATTGAGCATACTGAAACCATTCAAGGCTTTATACACCTCAATCAGATTACCTCTCAGGTGCCTAGTCTCCTCACACTGTAATTTGCAAAACTTAAGCTTTTCTTCGTAAGAGCAACACCCTTTGTTCCATTCACTAATCTTGTTGCCCTTCTCTGTACTCGTTCCAACAGCTCTATATCCTTCTTAAAATGAGGCCTCCAGACCTGTATACAGTACTCAAGGTTTGGCTTGACAATTGCCTTATACATGGGGATAATCAACTCTTTATCCCTGCTAGAAAAATTCCTGTATATCATTGACAGGACACCATGGTCTACCCTTGCAGACCATCTGCACTGCTCAGAAAGCTTCATATCTGCCTGCACAATTACCCCCAGATCCTTTTCATTCTCTATCACTGTCAGTGTAGTACTACAGAGTTGATACATTACTCTGGGGTTACTGCTTCCCATATGCTGCACTTTACATTTGTCAATGTTAAACTTCATTTGCCACCTCTCAGCCCATCTGCCCAACCTTTCTAGATACTGCTGCAGCAACGTACTGTCATTAACAACCCTGCAAACTTGGACATTAAGCCCCATATGCCATCATCATTATCATATATATACAGAAAACAACAATGGACCCAGCACTGAACCCTGAGGGACTCCCCTAATAACATTAGTCCACGAAGTGCAGTGTCCATTGATTAACACTCTTTGTCTTCTCCTCAACAAGCCGTTTATCCATAGCAACAATTTGCCTCCATTGCCACACTGCTTCAATTTGTGCAGCAGTTTTCCATGTGGAACAGTATCAAAGGCCTTTCTAAGATCCAGATATATGATATCAAAATTATTCTTTGCTTCCAGTTCCTTTGTGACTACATCATAGTATCCAATCAGATTGGTCAGACAAAACGTCCCGTTAACAAACCCATGCTATGTCCGAGCTATAACTGAAGTCTTGTCTAGATGATCCTGCAATGCTTCTTTAACCAGTGCCTCCGTTAATTTCCCTGGAATAGAAGTTGAACTAACTGGTCTGTAATTTCTCGTGTCTCCTTTTGATCCTCCTTTGTGGATTGGGGTCACATTTGCATATCTCCAGTCCATGGGTACTTTCCCTGAGTCCAGGAAGCTCTCATAATTATGGCTAAGGGTTTGCTTACTTTCTTTGTTGCCTCCTTTAATATAACTGGATAGATACCATCCACCTCCACAGATCCACATCATTCCTAAAATGAGGCTTCCAGACCTATATAGTACTCCAGATACAGTCTGGCTGTATCCTGTTGCCTCGGACAACAGGATAATTACTTCCTTGTCTCTTCTGGAAAAATACATATATATTATTGACAGAACCTTGTGAGTTCTAACAGCCTATCTGCTCTGAGTATTTTTTGTTGAGCTGTACAGTTACCTCTAGATCTCTCCTTCTTCACCACTTTGAGTGTGATATTTGAGATTACTGCCTTCCATTTGGTGTACCTTGGATTTATCAATGTTAAACCTTAATTGCCACTTCTTTTCGCAGCCCATTTGTCTAATTTTTCTTGGTATTTCTGTAGTTGATTCCTGTCATTAGCCAACCTTTGTATCATCTTGAAACTTAGACAAGCTTGATAAGGAAGGGGACACACAATTTCCTTAATTTACTTTCGGGTCAGTTTTTTATCATGTGGAAATTACCTATTACATTTATGCTTTGTAAATTTTTTAAAATTATTTGTGATTCATATTTTTTAGCAGTTCCTCTATGTTTCAAAGTAACCGCCTTCAACCTTTTTTCTGATAAGAAAAGATGTATTAATTAGAAATGAAACTTGCACTGCTTAAGCTCCTTGAAATAGGGCAATTGTGTGATTGATGTTGCTAATTTAATGGTCTTCGCTGAATCTACTGTGCATACTATAAGAAAAAAATAAGATAAGTATGGTCAGAATGTAATTTCATCATCTGCTGCTAAACTGCACTATTTGCAAAGTTTTATGGGTGAGAAAATGGAGACCTTATTAGTAATGTGTGTATTTAATACAAAACACAACAGTGGGTCTGGTTAAGCACAGCGATAATTCAAGAGAAAACCAAGAGTCTCTTTGAAGATTTAAAAATTACAGTTACGTCTGCAAATCCTGGGTAGTTTGAATGTTTAAAATAAAGAGTTAGTGATTATTTTTATGCAGCAGAAGCATATTGTGAAACAATATTTACCATGTCATGTCATGTGTTCAATGTAGATAAGACTTCTCTTTTTCGTAAAATAAAGAATGAAATTTATTCTTTTCTGAATGAATGAAATGAATGAATGAATAAAAAAAAATATATATATATATATGAAATGAAATGAATGAAAAGAAAAGAAAAAAGAATGCCCAGGAATTTTATTTCTGACGTGGAAAAAAATCTACACTTTTTTGAATTGGAGAGAATAAAAGCATCAGAATACGAGGATGATAAGGACTGTGAAGGGCAGATCACGTGTAAATTTACATCAGAAGATTTAGGATGAGTTTTTCTTTAATTAGTATTAGTATTAGCCACATGGAGCAAGGAAACCTATGGCTTATGCTGCACCAGCCAAAAAAAAAAATAAATAAATAAAATAATAAAAATAAAACAATAATAATAAGAAAATTTAAAAAAATAAATAATTAATAAGAGAAAAGGAAATAGACAACCTATGCATTTCCCTCCTCCTGTAGGTAATTATCCGACTGACCTTTGAATTTCCTCAAAATATCAGCCTCTACCACCCAAGTTGGTAACTTATTCCAGTAATTTATAACTCGTTGGCTAAAATAAAAATTCCGAGAATCCAGTCTAAACACATCTCCCCCTATAACTTGGCTCCTAGTTCTAGAATCATTTATAACCATGAAAATTTTGTCCTCATTCATTTTACTTATGCCTCTCAGAGCCTTACACACCTCAATCAAGGTTCCTCTGAGGTGCCTAGTCTAAGCTCTGCAACCCACATATCCGAAGTTTTTCCTCATATGGATGCCCTTTTGCCGATCTCAACAGGTAAGTTACCTGTTGTTTGTTGTTATTTGGTTTTTAGGAGCATTAGCAACTAAGGCCATATTGCTCCTGGAATATGCAGTGGTCATTCCCTGGCCTTTCCGCATCCTCCATATTTGGTGGTGACGGCCTCGAACCCCGGTCTAATCAAGAAGCATGTGCTACGCACTGCTGCTCCTTCCCACCCGGTTACAAAGGCACGGTGAGTTACCTGTCTTTGGACCCTTTCTTTAGTTGCAGTCTCCATACTTGAACACAGTATTCCAAGTGTGGTTTAAAATAGCCTTATATAATGGGATTATGATGTCCTTATCTCTACTAGCAATTGTTCGATAAATTATTGATAGGACACTATGGGCCTTCCTTGCAACCTCTCTACAATGCTTGGAGAACTTTGTACGACTGTGTCGTAACACCCAAGCCCCTTTCTTCCACTACTTGCTTTAGTTCAACTCTACCAAGTGTATAAGTTATTTTGAGGTTACTATTCCCCAGATGTAACTTACTCTTTGCTGAATAGCATAAAGCATAGCTGCCATTTCTCTGATCATACCTAAAGTTTATCTAGCTACTCTGAAGAAGCTCTGCTTGGTGGTGGTCATTAACTACTCTACCAATCTCTACATCATCTGCAAATTTAGACTTCACGCCCTTCATCGATGTCATTATGAAAATCAAAAACAACAGTGTTCCCGATACTGATCATTGGGTAACCCCACTTTTTACATCAACCCAATCTGAGGAATAACCATTTATCACAACGCTCTGCCTCCTGCCATCTAGCTATTCATCTAAGGATTTTTCCTCTGATTCCAACTTGTTCCAGCTTATAAAGTAACTGCTGACGTTGGACTGAGTCAAATGCTTTACTGAAATCTAAACAAACAATGCCAAAATTATTCCCTAAATCCAGCTTTTGAGTGATCCTGTCAAAATAGCTAACATGATTAGTTAAATATGATTTTCCATTTCTATCTAAATGATTCTGAATTCCACCCTTGATCATTGTCTCCATGATTTTCCCTTCTACTGAAGTTAGACTGACTGGCCGATAATTTCCCACTTCACTCTTAGAACTGCACATGTATCAGAGATACATTGGCACTTTTCCAATCCAACAAACTCTCTTCTAAGTCCATGATTCTCTCATAAATAGCCTAATGGTTCTATGCACTCACTTGCTGCCTCCCTTAAAATTATAGGATATATGCCATCAACCCCAGGAGCCTTACTCGCCTGTAGGCTTAATTTTTTTCATTAAATGAACGTGAAATTTCAACATCATTAATTAAATTTTTTTTCACCTTCACTCCCATAATTTCTCATTGACACAAAGGGTTTTTCTTTTATAAATGTTAATGCAAAGTAACTGTTGAGTTCATCTACAACTTCAGCTGGGGTATCTAATACTATTCCCCATTAGCATTAGCAAAGGTACATGATGCAAGAAAGCAAGCTTATATAGTATTATCCAAAAAAAAAAAAAAAAAAAAAAAAGACCCCTTATTTCACTTGCTCCAAATGCTTGTCAAGTTCTGCCTTGAATCTATTTAAGCTATCAACTTCTACAACGACAGATGGAAGTTTGTTCCACCAATCAACCGCCCGCTGACTAAAGGCAAATTTCCGCACATCTATTCTACAACCATCTTTCCTCAGTTTGAATTTATGCCCTCTCAGGTGATTATTCTGAGCAAGAGGAAGAATCTCATCTGCATTGAGCATGCTCAATCCATTCAAGGCTTTATACACCTCAGTCAGATCACCTCACAGGTGCCTAGCTCCAGACACTGTAATTTGCAAAACTTAAGCCTTTCATCGTAAGTGAAACCCCTTGTTCTATTCACTAATCTTGTTGCCCTTCTCTGTACTCGTTCCAACAGCACTACATCCTTCTTAAAATGAGGCCTCCAGACCTGTATACATATTGGTACTCAAGGTGTGGCCTGACCATTGCCTAATTCAAGGGGATAATCACCTCCTTATCCCTGCTAGAAAAATTCCTGTATATCATTGACAAGACACCATGAGCTACTCTTGCAGACCGTCTGCTCTGCTCAGAAAACTTCATATCTGCCTGCACAATTATCTCCAGGTCCTTTTCATTCTGTACAACTTTCAGTGTGGTGCCACATAGTTGATACGTTACTCTGGGATTACTGCTTCCCATATGTAGTACTGTACATTTGTCAATGTTAAACTTCATTTGCCACCTCTCAGCCCATCTGCTCAACTTTTCCAGATCCTGTTGCAGCAGTGTATTGTCATTAGTGTCATTAACAACCCTGCCAACCTTCGTGTCGTCTGTAAACTTGGACATTAAGCCTGATATACCATCATCAATATCATTTATAAATACAGAAAACAACAATGGACCCAACACTGAACCCTGAGGGACTCCACTAATAACATTAGTCCACGAAGAGCAGTGTCCATTGATTACCACTCTCTGTCTTCTCCTACTCAACCATCTCTTTATCCATAGCAGCAACGACAGATGGTGCTCCAATTTGTGCAGCAGTCTTCCATGTGCAACAGTATCAAAGGCTTTTCTAAGATCCAAATCATCATCATCATCGTCAGCCATTTTCAATCCACTGCAGGATGAAGGCCTCTCCAGCAACTTTCCAGTTCCTTCTGTTTTGAGCACTGGCCATCCATTTACTACCCAAAAACTGATGAATTTCATCTATCCATCTCCGCCTTTGTCTTCCAAGTTTTCTTCTAGCTCCTCTTGGGTACCATTCTGTTATTTTCTTAGTCCATCTGTCATCATGTCTTCAAGTTATGTGTCCTGCCCAAAACCATTTTAGTTCTTTAGTTTTGATAAGAATGTCCTTTACTTGAGTTTGCTGCCTAATCCATGTGTTTCTCTTCTTATCTAACAGTCTGATTCCCAATATAATTCATTCCATTCGCTGTGTAAGTTCTCAGCATCTCTTCCATTCTTTTGGTGAGTGCCCAAGTTTCACTTCCATAAGTCATGGTGGAGAGTATACATTGGTTCATTATTTAACGTTTCAAACAAACTGGGATATTGCTCTTCAGTATGTAATTATATTTCCTTAATGCTGTCCATCCAAAATTTATTCTTCTCTTGACTTCAAGCCATTTATCATTATTACAGCTAATAACTTATCCCAGATAAGTATATGACTCCACCTTTTCAATTACTGCTCCTTCAATCGTTATTTCCCTTTCTGTGGCATACTTGTTCATCATTACTTTTGTTTTTGCCATATTCATCTTTAGTCCAAAATGCTTACTAACTGTGCATAACTGATAAAGATTTTCCTCTAATTCTTTGGGATTGTGGCTTATGACCACAATGTCATCTGCAAATTGTAAATGGTTTAGGTACTCTCGGTTCACATTGACTCCTTTCTGCGACCAGTCTAATCTTCTGAAAGCTTCCTCAAGGGCAGCAGTAAACAGCTTCGGAGATATTGTCTCCTTGTCGAACTCCTTTCTCGATTTTAAATTTGCTACTGTCTTTGTCTAGTCTAATAAAGGAGGTAGCACTCTCATATATTTTCTTCAAAATCATAATATATTATGATTTATAATATATGGGGTATCTATGCCTTGTCTTTCCAGTGCCCAAAACATTGCCTTATGCTGTATGGAGTCAAATGCCTTTTCATAATCCACAAATGCCAGGATTAATGGTGTTTTATATTCATTTGCTTTCTCCATTATCTGTGATATTACGTGAAGGTGATCCATAGTGGAGAATCCTGTCCTAAAGCCAGCTTGCTCTTTCTGTTGATTCTCATCAAGTATTCTTTCTAATCTGTTAGTAATGACCCTTGTGAACAACTTGTAGATGTGGGATAACAAGCTAATTGGTCTATAATTTCCAATTTCTGATTTATCTCCTTTCTTATGCAGCAAAACTATGATTGCATTATTCCACTGCTTAGGTGTCACACCTTTTCTAATGCACTTTGTGAAGAGCCTTGCCAGTTTTTGTGTTATGTCTCTTCCTCCCAATTTTAACAACTCGACAGTAACTTCATCTTACCCCGGGGCTTTCTGATTCTTCATTTTCTTCAATGCATGTTCTATCTCATCAGGAAGAATATCGGGTATGTCGTATGTGTTGCTACTTTGCAATCCATCTTCCCCACTGCTGGCATCATTCCCTCACTCCTTGTATAATTCTCTATAGTAGTCTTCTGCTATTTGAATTATGCCTTCTCTGCTGTTTATAAGTACACCATCGCTATTCTTCAGTTTCAGTATCATTTGTCTTTCTGTATTACTGCTCATGGCTGCTGATTTAAATCCTTTGTTTTCCCTTAATGTTTGTTCTACTTTTCTTGTGTTAAATCTTCTTATGTTCTTTTTAATGGCTTTGCATAACTCAGTATACTCAATTTTCTTCCTGTCAGTGTTTTTCTTGCTCTTCATTTGTCATCTTTGGTTCATCATGACAAGTGTTTCTTGACTAATATAAAATCCAAATATATGATATTAAAGTAATTCTTTGCATCCAGTTTCTTTGTGACTACATCATACTATCCAATCAAATTAGTCAGACAAGACTTCCCCTTAACAAACACATGCTGTGTCCGAGCTATAACTGAATTGTCTAGATGATCCTGCAATGCTTCTTTAACCAGTGCCTCCATTAATTTCCCTGGAACAGATGTTAAACTAACAGGTCTGTAATTACCTGTGTCTCCCTTTGATCCTACTTTGTGGATTGGGGTCACATTTGCACATCTCCAGTCCATGGGTGCCTCCCCTGTCCAGGGAATCTCTCATAATTATGGCTAAGGTTTGCTTACTTTCTTGGCTGCCCCCTTTAATATAACTGAATAGATTCCATCCACCCCAGGTGCCTTTCTTATGTTTATCTTCAACAATTTCTCCTCCACTTTACTCTCAGTTATTTCAAGATTATCTAACTTACTGCCAAAGTTGAATACACCACTGGCACCCCCCCCCTGAAAAACTCCTTGTGTGAATGTTGTTTAAAAATATTCATTTAGTTTCTTAGCTACCTGAGCAGTATCATCAACAAGCCTTGCACAACGATGTTAAGTGGACCAATCTGACTCATGCTTCTAGAGTTTACATAAGTAAAGAACTCTTTGCTGTTTTTCTTTGCATCCTTTGTCAAAGATTTCTTGTAATCTGCCTTCGCCTGCCTAACCTCCTTTGTAACTTGGTACAGACCAGCTTATATCTTTCATAGGCTTCTGTGTCACATGTTAATTTATATGTATCCGATGCATTTTTCTTCTCTGTCGCACGTCTAATTGCTTCATCTGACATCTATTTAGGCCTGAATCTTGAACAATATTTCTTTGTTGGTATGAAAAGCCTAGTAGCGTCCAAGATTAATTCCTTGAATACTTGCCATTTTGAATTTGCTGTTGGTAACATCATCAGTTGGTTCCACCGTATAGAATTTAAATACTGTCTCAGACCACCGTAGTCACCTTTACGAAAACAAAAACCTTCCCTCTACCGTCAGTGGTAGTTACCTCTTTGAGTAAATCCCACTTCAACACACTGTGATCACTGCCACCTACTGGTTCCTTTATCTGCAGATTCTTGATGCATGAAGAATCAATACTGATAATCAGATCAATAGTTTTACTTCCTCTAGTTGCCTCCCGAACATGCTGATGTAAAAAACAATTATCCAGTAAATCCACAAAAGCCTTGCTAGTGTGTGACTTACCATCCTACAAATTCCACTAAATATCCCGGAAATTAAAATCCCCCATTATAAGACACTAATTTACTGCCCCACTATTTCTCTGCACAATTGCTCATTATACTCATCAGATTCATTAGGCCTATAACACACATCTACTCTCATTTTTCCTTTCCCAGTGCTTGTCACACCAAACAGACTCAACATTGCATTGTCCACCCACATCAATTGAATACACTTCCTTAGATTTTGTGTGTTTCTTAATTAACAGCATAACCCCTCCTCCCTTCCTGTCCTGTCTATCCTTTCTGTACACATTGTACTCCCCAAAATCCAGTTCTGCACTGCTTATGTCTGTGTGACACCATGTCTCTGTTATTCCAACATCTTCCTTCCAACATCTTTCTTGACTAGCACTTCAAGCTCATTGAATTTATTAACTGTACTCCTAGCATTGGTGTACATGCAAGTATACATGCATTCATTACTTAAGGGCCAGTCTGGTTTGTCCTTTTCTTTACATTTATATATGTGAAGGATTCCTTATCCCCACCCTTTGCTTACTTTGCCAGCGATTTCTCATAATCTGCCTTTGCCAGCCTAACCTTTTCTGTGACACTATTACAGATCAATTTGTAGCTGTTATAGGCTTCAGTATTTTTTATTGCTCTTTAACTTTTTCATCCTGTCTTTTTCTGCTTAAGTAATTGGCAGTTTTCTTATTCATTCAACTTGGAATCTTCCTTGTGGATTATTTTTTTAAGGATATTTAAGCGTTCAAGGCTTCTGTGATTAATGTTTTAAAGTTATACCATAATTCATTTGTATTCGCTCTCCATCTACCCAGTTCGTAAAGGCCAAATAGCATCTTAAGCCATTGTAATTTCCTTTCCTGAAATTATAAACCATTCCTTTGCCTTTAACTACTGCTACCCCTTTCTCTTCATCGTCCACCATAGAATTTCATGATTACTTCCTGCTACTGGTTCATGTACTGTCAGCCCTATTATGTCATATGGTTCATGGGTGATGATGATGTCTAGAATATTCTTTTCCCTAGTACTTTCCCTGACATGTTGGTACAAATAAAAATCATCTAATTGGTTTAAAAATTTTGTCCCACGTGGAGTTTCCTTCCCATTTCCTCCAATCAATTAGAGGCAAATTAAAATCACGCATAATAGGACATTGATGTGCTTCCTTGCCCATTCCATTTGCACATAGAGGCTCTAATTATAATCTTCACAATCACCTTGCCTGTAGATTACTCCCACTCTCATTATACCTTTGCTTTCAACTCTCTCACAGATTCTATACTAGCATGTGGAATGTCTGAATCTAGGAAAGCTTTGATGCTCAGGCTGCTTTTGATAAGAATTATGACCCCACTACCCCCCCTTCTGTCTTTCCCATCCTCCCTAAATACATTATACATACCATACTAAAACTCATCATCTCCTATCTCCTGGTGGCACCACGTTTCTGTGAGCCCTATTATATCAGCGTTACTTGTCCTAACCTGCAGTTCTAATTCCCTCATTTTATTGATGACACTTCTGAAATTACTATATAAACAATGAAGACTTAGCATTCTTGTATAGTTAACTGCTCTGACATGCCCCTTAAAATTATTTAAGCTCGCTTTCTTGGCATTAGCTACCTGCTCATTTGAAACGTTTCTGCCCTCAGAACATCTTGCTAATATGTGTGTTGTGGTAACAAAGAACTCTTGAGGTATGTGCAAGCATTACTTTGATCAATATTATCAGATAAATGCATATCTTTATTACCCTTGTTTCCCCCAAACTATCAGTTTCACCGAACCTTTAAGGTATGATAACCTCAATACTGGCAACAACTCTTGCACCACCTTTGTTTAAATGTATCCCATCGCTACAAAACAGATTCCTTCTACCTACGAGTGTGGGCCAATTGATAAAGTGCAGCCAATTATTAAAGAGATGACTCTTGTTAGTTCTAGTTCACCTTGCAGTCCCTGTAAAGGTGAACTTATGGGAGTCTGTTTGCAGGGACGACTTGGATTAATTTGACTGAATGTTACAGGGAAATTTATAAGGAGAAACAGTCAAATACTATGCAAAGTACATTGGACATATTTTTTAGAAAATAGTTCATTGTTGGCACCAAGCACAAATGTGTCCAGTAGAAAACCCTAGTGTAATACCTGTCTAATGAAAGTAATAAGGCCATGGAGACAGGGCTGTGCCGAGCCATTTTAGTACCTGAGGCAAGAATGAAAAATTGCGCCCTACTGTTAATCATGGTAATATTGGCAATTATTTAATCTTTCTTTTGGTACCCCTTTCAGCTTTTAATCTGAGGCAAGAGTCTCGTTTGCCTCACCCTTGGCGTGGCTCTCATCTCCACTACATTCCTAGTAAATCCATTTAGTGATTTCTTTTTCTTTGTTGAGTTTGTAATGATTTTTATCTTTTTTTTTAGTTTGGTTTTATTATTTTTTTATATTTTTAATTTTAATAAAATTTATGTTAAGGCTCTGTGTATAGGGGGTCCTCTTTATCTGCGGATTATTTGTTTGCATAAAATTCCACTTAAAATGGGGACCAGTTTTCTTAACGGGTATTATGTACATAGAAACAATGGATTGAAGGAACTGAAAAATGGGAATTATTTTATTAGACATTTTTTATTATAATATCTTGAGCAATATAAGGTTAAGTAAAGTTTATTGAAGTTGCACTATTTTTCAGTTTTTATGAATAAAGAATGAATCCATGTTTTTTTTTTTTTCAGATAAAATTGTGTCCTAGCCTTTAGTTTTGTCTTTAACTTCGTGCTTAATTTTTGTGCACCATTATTATTATTTATTCAGTTGATTGCAAGTTACAATCGCCCCCTGTATGGCGTGCAGGTCAGTGGGGTGTATTTATAATTCAGAGGATAATTTACAAAAATATTTACAGTTTAGTAATGAAGGAAATATGTATATTAATATAAAAAATTTGTTCTTCATTGCTGGATGTCTTCGTAGAGGAGCATTTGCAACACTAAAATCTATTAACTTCATACCCAAATGTCACGATGACAGCATAACTCAGAGTAACTAAAAGACGATGGGTTCCTGCTAGTAGTGTTGTAACTCAGTTGTGTCTTGGTAAATAGTCTTTCTGTAGACCTTATTGGAGCATAGTTTTCCCTAGTTAACCTGAAACCGGTTTAGGATTTCTGTGGTATGTAGTTGGAACATCCTGTTTAAACTTTTCAAGGAGTTTGGATTAGAGTGAAGTGGCCTAATTTGCATGCTGTAGGATTGCCTCTGACTTTGTGGGTGCGAGATGGTGCCTGTAAGTACTGGCAAATCATATCTTCCTGACAGTAGCTTGTCAGGAAGATATGATTATTTGTCCAAATGACAATTTGTCATTTGTCCAAATGACAAATAAACATCCAGTGTCCACTCCATATTTGCATACAAAATGCCTCTGGAGACAGTGAAGGGGAATTGGAAAATCTTGTTTAGTCACTTGAGTATCCAATATTCTATGTTTAGGAAGGTTTTAACATACGTTTCAGGAGCTCAGGACCAGATGACAGAAGCGTATAAGACAATTGGGGCAACACACCTAACAATTTATTCCTTCACCAGTTGAGCATTTTGAACCCTAGCCAATTCTTGTCTTGAGTGCCAAATAGCGGCTAGTGTTTTCTTCCTGGTGGTAGTGAAATGCTCAGTGAAGGAGATAACTTGTCCCAGATCCTTGTGATGATTGACTTTTTGAATGGGTTGCTCATTTAAGAGAATGGTGATGTTATATGTTTTATGCTTCCTGGAGAAAGACTCCTGGACAGTTTAAGAGGGTTAATTTCAAGCCCAATCAAGGCAAGGAAGTTGTCAGATTAGTTAACTGCTGTGTGGCTTGTAAAGCAACGTTATGCTCACTATCATTACTGTTGGATGGGAAGAATATTTTCAGGTCATCTGCATAGGTTGCATATATTATATAGTTATCACAAAATAATACTTTAACAACTGACTTAATCATGAAAAATGCTAGAGATAACTTTTTATGATATTGTACATGAAAATGTTTGCCAGGAATGCATCTTATCATTCTTATATGTATTATGGAAGATTGATTTTTTTTAGGTTAGGATGTTATTGCAGGTTGAGAGGAAAGGATTGAGGGCTGAATAGTGTTTCAGAGAGGCCCCTCCCCTTGGGGAACTCCTCTATTTACTGTAATTGACACTAAAATCTTCATGCTTTACTATTATGATCCTTTCTGTAAGTAAATCATGCAGTAATTTGAGTAAGCTTCCTGTAATGCAACAGTGACGTTCCAGGAAGTAGAGGAGAGGTTGGATCGCTATCTTATTATAAGCGGCCTTGATGTCCAGGAATAGAATATCCATCTGGCTTTTACTGTTCAGGGCAATTTGGATCCTGCAACTTGTCTCTAGGAGGTTAGTAATAGTAGATCTGTTTTTAATGACTGAGTAAAGATACAATCATGAAGAGGGGTCGCTCTCACAAAAATATTCAAATGCCTGGTCACTTTTTTCAAGGGCCTTCTTTAATTCTTTAATTTTCAAATCTTTATCCGTTGGTGATTCAATCACATCATCATTTTTGGCTTCTCCTTTTTGGTAGTTGGTATAATTCTGCTAGCTCCTTATTTGTAAGTGGTTTTGCACTTGATCCAAGCAATTGTGTAATATCCCCATCATCAACTTCGTGGCATCCAGCTTCTTTTACAAGACTTACAATTTTATTTTGTAACCCAGTCACTTTGCATTCTTCATATTCACAAACTGCATCAGGGTATAACTTTTTCCATAACTTATTAATTAATCTACATGAATTTTCTTTCCAATCTCCAGGCTTCTCCAATCATTTTTATACTGTGCAGAATTGTAAAACTTTTCCAAAAATCCTCCACGTTATTTTCATTGCTTGTATCAGTCTCAGAAATTAATTCTCGTAACTGCGGGGACTCAGATAATGAACACCCAGTTACCAGGTGCCTCATGTATATAGTTATCACAAAATAATACTTTAACAACTGAATTAATTATGAAAAATGCTAGAGATAACTTTTTATGATATTATACATGAAAATGTTTGCTAGGAATGCATCTTATCATTCTTATATGTATTATGGAAGATCAATTTTTTTTTAGCATGTTATCCTTTTAGCACAGCTGTTTTCCTGGAATGTTATCTGTTGTGCTAAATGTGGGATACCCGTATATTGGAAAAAAAAAAAAAGACCTTTTGTTATTACAATGTGAACATTACTGAAGGGGCCTAGTATATTATTCTCGATTTGATCATAACAAATTCTACTAGCAGTATTCATCTTGTCAAAAGATAATAATGCACATTTTTCTTAGTAACTTTTTTTTTTTTTTTTTTTTTGCTCAGTTAAGGTGCAAGACAATTATGGAGAATACTTGTCTTACATTAATGTCAGTGAACATGGCACACATAACATGGAAATGCTGTGTTAGCTAACACAGCATTTCCATGTTATATATATATTTTTTTCATTGATCCTATATAAGCTTGCTGCCTTGCATTATTTGTCACTGCTAATACTAATATTAAACCATTTTTGATTATTTCTGGTTGCTGAATTATTTTTATTTATTTTTCATTTTTATTAGTGGCTCATCAAGCAACTAATTTTTAAAATTATGCTCATAATGAGATGGAGTAAAAACTGAGCACATATGGCCATTTTTATATTTATTTTGTCTTTGTTTACATTTCAGTTTTTTTATATTTCACTATCCATTATTTGCATAATGTAGTGTCATGTCTTTTGATGGTCAAAAACAATATCATGTATCATCATATTGTTTTTGACCATCTTTTAATTAAAACTTTTACAGGTATCAACACACAACTTGGCATCCTGATTGAAGAAATTACCAAGTATTTTTCTGTAGCATTGTCGAATAGTGAAACAGCATTTGTCAAAATAAAATTTAAAAATCGGCCAAATTCACTAAGTAATTATGGATCAGACTAAAGAAAACTAAAACTATAGTGTATATACACCGATGAGCCAAAACATTATGATCAGCGAGTCATTATGCAAATCGAAGCAACTGCAGTTGAACCACAGCACATGCATGGGTCGGGACACAGTATAAAAAACACATGATACTGAGCTCCGGTAATCAGTATTACTCTTGTTCTTCAGATGGGAAAGGCAGCGGACTTAATCAAGTTTGACAAAGGTCAAATTGTAATGGCCAGACGACTGGGTCAGAGCATATCCGAAACAGCACGGCTGGTGGGATGCGCATGGTCAGCCATGGTTAGTACCTACCGAAAGTGGTCAGAGGAGGGGAAACCCATGAACCACTGCTCATCGATGCTCCAGGTGAGCGAAGGCTCTCCCTAATTGGAATGCTGGTGATGGGAGTAATGTGTCACAACATACAGTACATTGAACCCTGCTGAAAATGGAGGCTGCTCCGAGTGCCCATGCTAACCATGGTTCACCGGCAACAGCACCTACAATGGGCATGCGAGCATCGAAACTGGACCTTGAGTGATTGGAAGAAGGTCGTCTGGTCCGATGAATCATGTTTCCTGTTGCATCGTGTGGATGGCCGGGTATGTGTGCATCATTTACCTGGGGAAGGATGGCACCTGGATGCACCATGGGACGAAAATAAGCCGGTGGTGGCGGTGTCATGCTTTGGGCGATGTTCTGCTGGGATACCCTGGGTCCAGTCATCCATGTGCTGGGCACTCTGATGTCTACCACCTACCTAAACATCATTGCTGAGCAGGTACACCCTTTCATGGCAACGGTCTTCTCCTCTGGCAGTGCCGTCTTTCAGCAGTATTATGCACCATGCACAACTGGCTGGATTATTCGAGACTGGTTCGCGGAACATGAGGAAGACTTCCAGGTATTGCCCTGGCCTCCAAATTCCGCAGACATCAATCCTATCAAGCATCTGTGGTTTGTGTTGGAACAGCAACTCCGATCTGTGGTGTCTCAACCACGGACCTTACAGGAGTTGAAGGATCTTCTGGTTACATGTTGGTACCAGATACCACAAGACACATTTAGAAATCTTGTAGCGTCCGTGCCTTGCCAGGTACAAGCTGTTTTGGCTGTTTGGAGGACTAACATCGTATTAGGTAGGTGGTCATAATGTTTTGGCTCATCGGTGTATAAAGTATTGGGACAAAAAATGTAATTAAATTGATTTGTAATACAAAAAAAGATGGACAGAAGAATTAACTAATGCAATTTAATTTTATTTTCCAGGATGACGATCTGGTGGCTCTTTTAAAGAGGAGAGGACCAGATTATTATAAAACCAAAACAGTCCTTGTCGGTAATTATGTTCTAAAGTTTTATGCTGCTGTTCTTCATATGAGAGGATCTGTGATTGTTCCTCAGCCTGCAGAAGATAGTAAGCAGAATGTATTGTTGTGGAATGGTGAAATATTTGGAGGCATAGAGGTATTTTTCAAAATATATATTTATATTCCTTAAAAAGAATTTAGTTGGTGTATTTGGCTAATGAATTTAGATCGTGTATATACTCATTTTCGTGTTAAGGTGTTTAAAAAGTAGGTAAAGGCGATTGAGTATATTTAAGCTGTCAACTTCCACAATGACAGATCGAAGTGTGTTCCAGCAATCAGTCAACTGCTGGCTAAAGGTAAATTTCTGCACATATATTCTGCAACTGTCTTTCCTCAATTTGAATTTATGCCCCCTAATGGGAATTGGCTTTTTTTTTTTTTTTTTGTCTGATTCTTTCTTAATTTGCCACAACTAATGCTAATGTCAATATTTAAACAAAAAAAGTAATGTGAAAAAGATTGCATCAAGGATTATTTGCTTCAAGGTAATCTTTTTTTTAATACTTAATTTTTTCTTTCACCTAGGCTTATAGCAAACCTCTCTCTCAGGTATTAACTTCAAGCATCACAATATTTATGTAGTTTCCTCATTTTTTTTTAATGTTGATACCTGTACTTAGTGAGGGCACCTCTCAGTAATGATGCTACTAGGTCTTCAGCTTAGCACCAGTGAGATCCAATCATGCTAATTTAATGCTATATGATGACAGAATATGTAGTATATACTTTTGTCTGATCTCTGTTTGGATTATATAGGTTTTAGGTGTGTTTATTATGTACTATGACCTGTGAACTAGTTCAAAAAAGGAGGCACTGGTTGAGATGGCCTGGCTGTAATACACCCCTGCTTCAGCCATGACAAGAGGCCCAGAGTTGGTCTGATCAAAAATCACCTGGCTGCTAAGTCTACTTGTGAGGGTCAACTGTACTCCACTACTTCTCCTTTTTTGGTACTGGGACTGTGCCGAGGCCTGTAAGATGTATGGGCATAGAACCTAGGTAACTCTATGTTGTCCCACATGTTTGTGATTGGGTATTCCTGTGTAGGACTTCACAGTTGTGGGTCTTAAAGATAATGAAATTTTCATTTCATTTAAATTATGCATAATTTAAATCATCTATGATCTGGTTTTATTTCCTTCTTTATTTTCTAACTGGAATCCTTATCCAGGATGAAAATAAAGAAGGAAATGTCACCCTTCTTTATTCAGAAGGATTATATTTCTCAAAGTTGGTTAAATGATATGTGAAATTTTAGTTGAATCTTCGTCATACTCTTCAGAGTCTTCTGTTATGTAGATTACTCCCTCTCTCATTATACCTTTGCTTCTGACTAACTCACACCACACAGATTCTATGCTGACAGATGTAATTTCTGATTCAAAAAATAACTTTTTTCATGTCCAGGCTGCTTTTGATAAGAAGGATGACCTCACCAACCTCACCAGTTTTCTCTGTCTTTCCTAATTATGTTATACATACCATAGGGAAACTCGTCATCCTCAATTTCTAGTTAGCACCACGTTTCTGTTAGCTCTGTTATGTCAGCATTAAGTTTTCTAACCAGGAGTTTGATTTTACTCATTTTATTGACAACAATCCTGACATTACTAGACACAGTTAAGACTGAGTATTCTTCTATAGTTAACTACCTCGATACACCCCTTGTAGTTATTTAGGGTTGTTTCCCTAGCTTTGTCTTCCTGCTGATTTGAAACATTGCCACTCTCAGAACATTGTGCCAACATTGGCTATTATGGCAAGAAACGAATTCTTGAGATATGTGCAAATATTACTTTGCTCCATATCATCTGATACACATAGGTTTATATTATCTTCCCCCCCCCCACAACTAGCAGTTTCCCTTTATGCTTAAGATATTCTCAATGCATTCCTTCTACCTACAAGTTCAGGCCATGCTGATAAAAATTTCCCCCCCCCCCAAGAGCCTTGCAGACTTTCTCAAGTCTTTATAATAATCCATGTAGTTAATCCACTAAGTTTCAGTATATAATCCCTCCTGTCTTATCTTGTCTGTGCAGAATTTCGGACACAGACATGTTCAGATCCAACTTGTGGTATTTTTTCTTCATGGTAGGACTAGAGTATGTCTGCCAGGAGCTAAAGTTGATGAGAGTAGCTGCTTCCTTTGGGATCAGCGTTTTCTGCTGTCGGGGATGCCAGTGTGTTGTTTGATGCACGAATGTAGATGTTAGCATTCAGCTGAGTGCTTGGTGGGTCGGCGCCTCTGTATCCAGGTGGGAAGGAGCAGCAGTGCATAGCACATGCTTCTTGATTAGACCGGGGTTCGAGCCCATCACCACCAAAAACGGAGGATGCGGAAAGGTCAGGGAATGACCACCGCCGCATATCCCGGAGCAATATGGCCTTAGCTGCTAATGCTCCTAAAACCAAATAACAACAACAACAGCTTGGTGGGTCCCTCGTTTTAGTTCCTTCAAAGGCATCAATCCTGCTCTTGTGCTTTTAAGTGAAGTTAAGTATCAGTAAAAATCTGTTTTGTTTTTCCAATTGTTTTGAAAATGTCTTAATATATACAAGATATGGTAATAAAGTTCTCGAACAGGTGCAGTAAAAACAACACTAAGTTGAGGAGCACAAAAATGGTTTTATTTTTATTCGAAGTAATCACCGCTTGATTGTGAATGCATTTATTATACTTTTCTGAAGTTCTCTAAAGCAGTCAATGAAGGCATCCAATGAGATGATGTTCAGTTCAGCCATTACTTTTTTCTTTATGTCCTCAACATTCTGAAATCTCCTTCCTTACGAGTACAGTCAGTCCTCGTATAGCACGATAGTTGTGTTCCTAGAAACCCTCGTGCAATGCAAAATCGTGCAATATAAACAACAGGCCTTATGGGAAAAATAGGGTTAGGTGCCGAACACCCAAGAATGAACACACATTTGTAACGAAAACATTACCAAACACAATAAATAATCGTAATAAAATACTTACACATTTTATTACGACTATTATGTAATAAAATATTGCTAATGCTTTTGCTTCTATCATAAGCAAACTTGTTTTTTGTTTGATTTTCTATCCAAACAGTTGACAGCTGTTGCATCTCTTCCAATTCTTTTTGTCTTAATCTAATGGATTTTAATTGCACTTTGAGTTGCTCCTGCTATGAAAGTTGTTTTTATTTTCTCTGCATTCTTTGTAATTCTCAGCATTGCCTCATTTAGGCCTGTAGCACGTGCAATATCACATGGTCTTTCATTTCGCTCAAAGTGTTTCACAATTTCATATTTTTCTCTATCGATAGAGGCGGACTGGCCATAAGCCTTACCAGGAAAACCCCGGTGGGCCGGAGGCCAGTGTGATTTTGGCCATAAACCATAGTATGAGGCCACTACAAATTTTCCCGGGTAAGAATTTTTGATCCAGTCCGCCTCTGTTTATTGATATTGCTTTTCTTTTTCTCTCTGAATCTGCAGTGTCGTCACCAGGATGCTTTCTTTTCACACCTTTTAGGTATTTTACTCATTTTTAGGGAATAAAGCACAATTACAAAACGAGGAGGCACGCTTGATTCACATAAACAAAGCTGTGCGCGTGTAGCAACTGAATAAACAATACCGTAAAGGCAGAGATACACTATTAACACCTCACATTTTACTAAAGCACATTTCGAGGGGTTACTACCATAAAACAACAAAAACAATTTCCAGTTACGTTTCTGCTAGTGGAATCTGTTATAAACTGGTAGTAAACTCAAACTAATTGCATTTGCGTTTATACCGATAGCTGGAATTGTGTTGGTTTTTACGTTGTTATGGTAAAATGTGTTTCCACTTCACTGATATAAAAAACAAATACATTTTCAGAATCTTCTCATCATTCCTATCGTGTTGCATTCAGTTGGGGTGATTCCGCGTTCGACTGCCATTTCTTGTAAACACAAAGCAAATCGCGCATAAGCGAATTCGATTCGTGTTATATAAGATATCGTTCCCCTATTAGGCCTAAACCTTGAACAATATTTCTTAGTTGGTATATAAAGCCTAGTAGCTTTCAAGATAAGTTCTTTGAATGCTACCCATTTTGAATTTGCTGTTGGTAACATCATCAGTTGGTCCCACTGTATAGAATTTAAATACTGTCTCAGACCATCGTAGTCGCCTTTATGAAAGCAAAAACACTTCCCTTTACCCCTGATGGCAGTTACCTATTTGAGTAAATCCCACTTCAACACACTGTGATCACTGCCACCTAGTGGTTCCTTTATCTGCAGATTCTTGATGCATGAAGAATCAATACTGATAATCAAATCAAGAGTATTACTCTCTCTAGTTGCCTCTGTAACATGCTGATGTAAAAAACAATCATCCAATAAATCCACAAAAGCCTTGCTAGTGTATGAGTGACCAACCCACAAATTCCAGTCAATAACTGGGAAATTAAAATCCCCCATTATAAGACTCTCTGATTTACTGGCCCACTCTATTTCCCTATACAGTTTCTTATTATACTCATCAGAGGCCTATCATCATTAGGCCTATAGCACACTCCTACTCCCAGTTTTGATCTCCCAATGGTTATGTCACACCAAACTGACTCAACACTGCACTTGTCCAGCAATGTCGACTGGCTTCACTTCCTTGGATTTTTCTTAACTAATAGCTTCTCGAATATCTGCTACTAATTCCTTAAATGCCGATCTCCAGGTAATTCTCCACTGGGGCAAAGACAACTTATTTGATTTCAATCCTTCTAAAACTCAGTGCTGTCTTATATCTTGCAAAAAGGATTCTTCTGCTCCTATGCTTATCTTTGGTGACACTCAGATTTTTAGGCAAGATGATATATCTCTTTTGGGGATTACCCTGACTTCTAGTCTCTCTTGGCACAAGCACATTACAAATATTGGTTCCTCTGCATCTAAAAAACTTGGTTTTCTGTTTAGCTCTCGGCGTTACTTTTCTTCCAAACAGCTGTTCACTCTGTACAAATTTCAAATCTGCCCTACCATGAAATATTGTTCCCACATGTGGGGCATAAAGGTCTTCTAAACAAGTTCCATCATATGGTTTTCCAACTGTTTTTTGTAATTGGTTACAAAATCTTTCTCAGGCTTCTAGATTCCATTCAGAAGATGGCACTTAACTTGATTAACGACTCATCTGTAACAGAGCCTCTCCACTTGCTGTCTCATAGACTTACTGTTTCTGCTGCATGCCTTTTCTACAGATACTTCCATAGGCACTGTTCTTCTGAATTGGCTTCTATAATTCCCACTTTCTCTTTCAAAACAGTCCGAACACGTGCCGCCACCAACCAATATCCATTTACTGTCCAACTCCAAACTCACATAACCAACTTTTCATCTTCCTCATTTATTCATTCAATTGCCATTTTCTGGAAGAACCTTCCTTCATACATATTTCCTGAAAATGTCAGTCTGCCGAAGTTCCAAGTCTGATGTCAACAAATATCTTCTTTTGCCTTCTCGACCTCCAACCCAAGCACGGTACTAAGTTTGTTTGTTATTTGGTTTTTAGGAGATTAGCAACTAAGGTCATATTGCTCCAGGGGATATGCGGTCGTCATTCCCTGACCTTTCCGCATCCTCCATATTTGGTTGTCATGGGCTCGAACCCTGGTCTAATCAAGAAGTGTGTGCTACGCACTGCTGCTCCTGCTCACCTGGCTATGGAGGCGCCTACATTAAAAAAAAAAAAAAGTAAAGTGCAGCCATTATCAACCCACTGCAGGATGGAAGCCTCCTCAACCATTCATGCTGAGGGAAATGGACCATAATCTGCTACGCTGGTCCAGTGCGGGTTGGCAGATCGACCGTATTCAGCAGTCAGGGGTTTGAACCCCGGTCTACTCAAAGAGCTTGTGCTGTTGCAGTACTGCTCCTGACCACTCGGCTACGGACGCCTACATTACTAAGTACTATAGGTTCTAATACCTCTCGTGTTTGGGGTTTTCATAAAAAAAAAAATTTAGTTTTCTATTCATTTGAAAAATAATTTTTTTTTTGTCAGTGTTAAAATTTTAAACAAGAATATTGCAGTTTAAATGTGTACAGAGAATATAAATCATTCAACACAGCTTTTCAGTTAGAATTGCCATATAATACCCAAAAAAACTGAGCCTGAGTTTATTTGTATATTCTGTCATTATTTTCTTCTCTTTTTTTATTCTCTTACTCTTCCTAGCAGTGCATGGGTTGCTCACTATTGGCCTCTTGTGGTTTGAATTTTCTTTCAGATATAAACATTGTTTGTAGCATGTCTTACAATATGAGGCCTACAGTAGTAATTAAAATTTAGATTATCAACACTAAGAGATAAAAGTATAAATCATAAGCACATATGTATTTAAACAATAGACTTACTTTTTATTTAACAATCAGATTTTAAAGATAGACTTAGCACAATGTCTAATACCTTAGGAGTTAAATGACAGTATAATAACAGAAAGTAAAGTGGAAGAGAAATTGCTGCAACTGAAAATGAGCATAGCACTTTTGGCTAATAGAATCTATCCAGTTATATTAAAAGATGCTACAAAAGGAATAATTAAACTTTTAGTCATAATATTGGGAGAATCCTTAGATTCAGGAGGAGTACCTGCAGATTGGAGATATTCAAATCTATTCCCTATTCACAGTACTAGTGAAAAGGATGAAGTGAGTAACTACACTGTAAGTTTAATCTCCGTGCCAGGGAAAATAATGGAAACAATAGTTAAAGAAGTAATGCATTGAGGTCATCTTGATACGAATTATAGCATGGGGTTTATTAAAGTGAGATTGTGCCTAACCAGTATAATTAGCTGCTGCGAGGTTGTCACAAACAAACTGAATGTAATGAATAATTTTTACATCATATATTTATGTTTCACTAAAGATTTGGTACTGTGCCATATGTGGGATTTTTGTATAAATTGGAGCAATGTGACATTAGGAAAAATAAATACTATGGATAAAGGGATGTTTAAATGGCAGCAGACAAGGAATCGTTATAAATGATGACTGCTTTTCATGGACTAATGTGACAAGTGGATTCCACAGGGGATCTGTGTGTGAGGCCCGTACTGTTTTTAATATTTATTAATGATATTGATGTAGTAGTAGTAGTAGTAGTAGTAGTAGTGGCACATGATGCAAGAAAGCAAGTGTAGGAGCTTATGCAGCATCAGCCAAAAAAAATAAAAAATAAAAAAAATAAAATCACACCATTCCCTCCAAATGCCTGTCCAGTTCCTCCTTAAATTTATTTAACCTATCAACTTCCACAATGACAGATGGAAGTTTGTTCCAGCAATTAACCACCCGCTGGCTAAAGGCAAATTTCCGCACATCTATTCTACATCATTAGAATAAGAAGTGACCTGGAGCGAGGGGTGTTGGGGGTTTCAGGGACAGATGGCAGTCATCATGGAACAGTTGGGTATATGGGATGTGTTAGGGTAACAAGGAATAGGCATAGGAGCATGTATGCTTGCATGTATACCAATGTAGGTATTTCAAGTTAAATATCTAAGTTTGCTGCGATACAAAGGTGGGTACAGTAGATATTGAGAATAATCAGGATATACTACTTCTGATATGACAATGAGCAAAAGCTTCTTTTTTTTTTGAGGCCCCTTGTGTATGTAAACTAGAATGAACAATCTACATCAGAATATTAGCATTATAAATGACTAAATTATAAACCAGAGAAACTTAATAAAATTGAAATTGAAACCACCAAATTAAGAAATATAGACAAACATAACATACCTGAAACTATAATTACATAAAAACATTCATCCCTAAGAAACTGGGGACCCATGAAACTTTCTTATTGATATAGATTAAAACCTTTAATGAATAGAATATTTGACCAAGTACGTAAAATATCAATCCTCTGGACTTCCACCTAGTGAAACTATCCTAATTAAATGGTAAAATAGATGTAAACTGACCTGAAACATTGATGACTGTTTTTTAGAATACGATCTTCAAAGGGCAATTAGTTCCACAGTTTAATTTTTATTCATTGATTATTCCACTGCATTACTCCATGGGGGTAAAGGGAGGAGGGAGGGGGAAAGAGAACAGAAAAAAAAAGTAGGTGAGCATCTTTCATTTCATATAAACAAATAGGTTAGAGACAGAAAAACTTTAAAAAAAAATTAGAAAAGAAAAAAAAATTTAGACAAACATTAACTATTCACTCAAAAATCTGGGTACATGACTGCTCGGCCTCTTAACAGAAGTCCTGAATAAACATACAATATTCATTAGAATTGTGGAAGGGGTCAGAATTAAATACTTATTATTTAACTGTTAAATTAAATTAAACCTATAATAAACATGTTTTAAATTCTGCCTTTCAGAAAAAAAATCTGGTTTATAGATCTATTAGTTGACTTAAGTTGATTTTAATTGCTAAAATTTTGCTAGTTTCCAACTTGAACTTAGTTGACCGTCAGTATTAATATATTATGAAATATTGGATAATACCCTGTTTCTAAATAATGTGTAACTCAGAACCTACTTCATTGGATTACTATTTTTTTATGTATTTCATTTAAAGAGCTCTTATGTCTTTGCAATTGAGTGTATAAAGATGTTTTAGTGCTGTCTTTTTATATGCAGTTGCATCCTTTACACAGGATATTCTTAGCTTTTCCTCCCAGATGTTTAAGTATTTAAAGATTTTCCTGAAACTGGCAGATTTCCATCTGCATTTTTAAATTTTTTTCATAGATAGAAATGTTTCAATATATGATAAACCAGTCCTAGGACGTATTATTTTCCAAATATAAGTGTTTATCTTTGGAAAGGTTTTGATATGCTACTTCAAGAGGATCCGTATAACCTAAGGAGATGAGCTAGAAAATTACACTGGTGAGGCATGAAGGTACTACATTTGATTAGTAATTCTAGAATAATATAGCATTTGGATGATACCAGACGTCAAGAAAGTGGAGTATGAAAAAAAAAAAAAAAAAAAACAGGAGTAATTGTATAGTCCTATATGAAATTCTCTGAACTGTGCAAACAAGCTGCTAGAACAGCTCATGGAGGTTCTGTCAGTGACATACAGGAATTTTTCTATCACTGACAAAGTTGTGATTTGTTCATTTTAGAATGGACATAATTCTGTTCAGAATTATGTCCAATTATGTTCTCCCCAGAAAATTTTGCCAGCTGGGTGGGGAAGTTTAATACTTCTAAATATTATAAAATTTTCTGTTATTTATAAATGTGACTTAAGCGATCCAGAACAAAAAATAATTTCACATTACGTGCTTCTGTCGCATTGACCTTGATCACATAGTATGTTCTAATTAATATTGATTGAAATCAGTGAGCAGTACCATACAGTACTGCGAGAATCGCTTAAATTTTAACGGGGGAAGGGTCAGTTAAATTCACCCTTCAGTACCTGAGGTGCGCCCTTCAATAGGGCACACTAATCTTGTTGCTCTTCCTGAAGAGAAGAGCAACAAGATTAGTTGAGAGCACAAAAGAATATTCTTACCAAGAAAGACAGATTCTGTAAATTAGGCTATACAAACTTCTACATGGTTATCTAATTGAAGTGTATAAGGCTTTAAAAGGGTTAAGTAAATTTAAATACTGAGCATCTTTATCTTTTCTGAAATGAACATGCAAGGGGTCATAAATTTGAATTGGAAGAGATTAGGTGTGCAGAAATTTTCATTGAGCCAAAGAGAAATTAGTTATTATTATTAGCCATATGGTGCAAGGAAGCCTGAGACTTATGCTGCACTTGCCAAAAAAAAAATTTGAGTACCCTAAGAGAGAGAGAGAGAAGGAAGGAAGGAAGGAAGGAAGGAAGGCAGGAAGGAAGGAATCATCAAAAAAAAGAGAAGAATGATGTTGTCCAGCTCAGGACCCTGGGTGTGCCAAGCCCATTTTGTTAGAATAAACTTTCACCTGGGTTGTGGATGAGGTGTATTTAAAGGGCTGGGAAATTTTTTTTTAACAGTTAATTTCATTTTTTGAGATTAGAATGGAATGAGAGACTGACAAACATGGGCCAGGTATTAAGCTGTACAAATCATTAAAGAAAGTGCTGTGTTTATTGATTTTTATATTCATATCCACTTATGTATCAGTGGTCTAACAATAATGAATCACAACAGTACAAACAGATCTTATTGTAGCACCAAGCATAAACCATTTTTTAATTGGGCAAAATTGCTCCTGTCATCACAAAAAAAACAGTCTACACTCGTAAATGTAGCATGTTCTGTAAGTATTCCAGTAATAATAACTCCATAGGCTAGTCTGACTCCAAAGAGTTATATATTTATCAAAATAAAGAAGAAACATATCACAATGTGGATGTTAAATAGACATATAGGCCATATATACACAAGAAGTTCAGTATTCTCAAAAAACTGATAAAACAAAAATAGGCTAGCACATACTTCTCAAAAAGGAGACAGAAACAAATCTAAACAACCTAATTCAGCAGAACTAATATAGTCTTTGTGGCAACCTAGATGACATATGTTATTCTGCAGCAGTATAAACCTATTGGCTTTTGTTTATAGGAAGCTGAAACAGATACCGTTTCAGGGGCTAACAGCTTCTAAAAAGATACATGTTTGAGTGGATAATGTGTTTGATCAAGACCTAATTAATCAGCTGCCTCTCTTTTAGTTTGTCCTAGATAATATTATCTAGGACAAACTATTCATATTATCCTAGATAATATGAATTTTGTAGGGCTCCTTTCATAGACTCGTATAGACAAAAGAGAGAAATTAATTGAAAACCTTCTTAACAAGCAAAATTCAACATGCCCCTTAACAGTGGTGTTCTAATGGATGTACAGCTGCTTACCAAATCCAGCTTAACAGTTGACCTCTTGCTCCTTTTGAAAGTGCTTTAACAGAAGTTTACTGTAGATGTAAAGAAATAAGATTGCATAAAAAAAGTAACAAGTTTCATGTTTTTTATACAAAGTTTTATGTATATACAGTGGTACCTCGGGTCATGAACTTAATTCATTCTTTGACTCCGTTCATGAACCGAAACAATTTTTCCCATTGAAATTAATGCAAATCCAATTAATCCGTTCACCCGCCCTAGAAACATATTGTTTTTTTGACTTTTTTATGGATTTATGTGTGGCAAAAATATATAATATAAAATATACAGTATAACTTTAACTTTGTGGTTGATAGTTGCTGGCACAGGTAGATGGTAGAGGAGGAGGAAGACTACTCCTTCGAAGGAGAGTCCCATTCCATAATAATGTCGGGCATTTCTGGTGTTATATTTTAGCATTAATTCAGCTCATACACCAACCATAAGAATAAGTATTTACTGTAACTAAAATATTTACAAATTAAAATAAAATAAATATTTACAAAAACTGCTATTATATTAAATTAAATTATATACATGTGAAAAACATTAAAACTGTGATAAAATCCTTGAGATAAAATACACTTAAATAAACCTGATTAAAATCGATAAAAATGATAAAAATCTCTGGAGCTTTTGGAAGCATTGGCTTCCTTCCTCAGCAGTAACAAAACTTCCTTCAGCATGTCCATATATAACAGGCTCACGGTACTTATACACGTGGTGCAGTCAGCGCATGGTCTGAACTGGAAGCGGAAATAGCTCGGGAACGTGTTAAGCAAAACCGTTCATCCGTACTTAGGATGATAGTTTCAAACAGAGGATGCATACGCATAACTCTGTCCCTATTCATAATATTGTGGTCGGATCAACAGATTTGTAGGCTCGCGAGCCATTTACAGTTCCAGAACCCATGCGCTCAATCCACGATAACTGCATCCTCTGGGGAGATTTGATGCTGCTTCTCCCAAAAATGTTCGGCCACAGCAGACTTATTGTAATCAGCAGTTTTTATAGCATTTGCATGCTCCCCCAGACAATCCTTGAGCCGTCGTTTTGTCTCGCCCACATAACATTTCCCACAATCCGGGCATTTTATCCTGTATACTACTCCACTATTCAGGTCCTTTGCTATTGGATCTTTTACCTGCGACAACACTGTGTGCAACCTCCACCCAGGAAGCTGCACACAGCGTGTTTTATAACCCCTCAAAACTCTAGCGAGATGCTCAGTAACGCCCGGATAGTAAAGAATGTATGCGGTAGCCACAGGAACAAACGGTTCCTGACGGTTAGACTCTATTCCTCTACTAAACCTGTCTATGATCCTCTGGGGGTATCCGCATTTTCTAAGGTCTGCTGTGACTCGTCTAATTTCACATTCTTTGTCCTCAGAGGTAGTGCAGTGTGACCCTGCTCTATCTAGTAGAGCTTTCACTACACTATTCTTATGCTGCCCAGCTTGTGCTGAACTATAATGAGTGTACTGGCCTCTGCACATAGGTTTTTTAAACGCAGAAGTTTTGAGCCTAGGGCCTATTCTAGAGACCAGTACATCCAAGAAAGAAAGGGTACCTCCTGTCTCCACCTCTGAGGTAAATTGTATAAATTGGGAGAAGCTATTAAGCAAGTGGAGTGCATCATCCTCTCTCCCCCTTCTGGACCACGATGAAGGTATCATCAACATACCTTTTCCATTTCTTTATGGGAAACTGACATCCACTAAAAACCCTGTCCTCTAACTCCTCCATGGCCAGATTGGCCACGATGGTGCTAATAGGAGATCCCATGGCTGTACCGTGAACCTGTTTGTACATAACACCTTGGTACACCATAATGGTGCTGGCCAGACAAAGTTCCACACCAGAACAAATATCCTCTACATTTAAAAGCAATCTATTACCCAAAGAGACATCATTACTCAAAGATTTTCTAACACAATATATTCCATGTTTAATTGGAATGCATGTGAATAGTGACACCACATCAAAAGAAATCATGCTCTCGTTTTCATTTACAATCAAATCTTTCGCAAAATTCACAAATTCTTTACTGTCTTTTATGACATAGTTGGACTGGCCTACTATAGGCGAAATCAATTTAGACAAATACCCTGATAAAGCATATGTGGGGCTTCCTATAAATGATACAATAGGTCTGAGTGGGACTTCTGTCTTATGAGTTTTTGGAAGTCCATAAAACCTAGGGAGTTGACATCCAGTAGCATGTAAGAACCAAAAGGTCTCCCTGGAAATCTTCTCTGCCCTTTAACCAATCCTGTACCAGTTTATTAACGCGCTGCTCTAGGCCAACCAACGGGTTTCTCTGAGTAACTTTATACGTATTATTGTTCTGTAAAAGGTCCATTGCTTTTTTGTAATAGTCTTCTTTGTTTAGGACAACCGTCGATCTGCCCTTGTCCGCAGGTAAAACCACAATTCCATCGTCTCTTCTCAGTTCATTCAAGGCTTTTCTTTGACTAAAGTTAAGATTCAGAGATACTTTCTTTACCTGGCTCAAAATAACGGCAGATTTAACCCAGATCTCATTAGCTAGGGCTTCCGGTAGCTTGCTGATGGCCCGTTCAATACCCATTGCTATCTCTGCAATGGGAGGTTTGGGAGGTACAAGCATAAACTTAAGATCTAAATTTAAAATTCCCTCTTGCTCTTCCGTAAGTTGCCTATTACTCAAATTGTAAACAAAATGAGTACTTCTATCGCTATGTTGTACTGTACCTTCTCCCAACAACCTATTAAACTTCATAATCTGCCTCTGTCTATAAGTGAAAATAAAAGAAGCCAGACAGAAGCAGCACCTAAGGTTTGTGCATCGATGCAAAACGCATGGACTTATACCATATGGCTTTAGAGTCAAAACACCATTTCAGGATGACCGATTAAAGTGGGTTACTTTGTGTTATCAAAGGAAGATCATGAATATTTGGATCCGTAAGTTACATGAGGAGTTAAGAGACACTAGGAGGCAAATAGGTTTGTACCTGGATGTTATTAGTAGGTTGTATCTTCCGGACATTTGGCTCTCATTAAAAGATTAGTTTTGGATAAAGTTATTAGGATAGCAGACACTTATAGACAGAGGCAGATTATGAAGTTTAATAGGTTGTTGGAAGAAGGTACAGTACAACGTAGCGATAGAAGTACTCATTTTGTTTACAATTTGAGTAATAGGCAACTTACGGAAGAGCAAGAGGGAGTTTTAAATTTAGGTCTTAAGTTTACGCTTGTACCTCCCAAACCTCCCATTGCGGAGATAGCAATGGGTATTGAACGGGCCATCAGCAAGCTACCGGAGGCCCTAGCTAATGAGATCTGGGTTAAATCTGCCGTTATTTTGAGCCAGGTAAAGAAAGTATCTCTGAATCTTAACTTTAGTCAAAGAAAAGCCTTGAATGAAATGGACCTTTTACAGAACAATAATACGTATAAAGTTACTCAGAGAAACCCGTTGGTTGGCCTAGAGCAGCGCGTTAATAAACTGGTACAGGATTGGTTAAAGGCAGAGAAGATTTCCAGGGAGACCTTTTGGTTCTTACATGCTACTGGATGTCAACTCCCTAGGTTTTATGGACTCCCAAAAACTCATAAGACAGAAGTCCCACTCAGACCTATTGTATCATTTATAGGAAGCCCCACATATGCTTTGTCAGGGTATTTGGCTAAATTGATTTCACCTATAGTGGGCCAGTCCAACTATGTCATAAAAGATAGGAAAGAATTTGTGAATTTTGTGAAAGATTTGATTGTAAATGAAAACGAGAGCATGATTTCTTTTGATGTGGTGTCACTATTCACATGCATTCCAATTAAACATGGAATATATTGTGTTAGAAAATCTTTGAGTACTGATGTCTCTTTGGGTAATAGATCGCTTTTAAATGTAGAGGATATTTGTTCTGGTGTGGAACTTTGTCTGGCCAGCACCACTATGGTGTACCAAGGTGTTATGTACAAACAGGTTCACGGTACAGCCATGGGATCTCCTATTAGCGCCATCGTGGCCAATCTGGCCATGGAGGAGTTAGAGGACAGGATTTTTAGTGGATGTCATGCAAATGCTATAAAAACCGCTGATTACAATAAGTCTGCTGTGGCCAAACATTTTTGGGAGAAGCTGCATCAAATCTCCCCAGAGGATGCAGCTATCGTGGATCGAGCGCATGGGTTCTGGAACCGTAAATGGCTTGAGAGCCTACAAATCTGTTCATCCGACCACAATATTATGAATAGGGACAGAGGTATGCGTATGCATCCTCTGTTTGAAACTATCATCCTAAGTAAGGATGAACGGTTTTGCTTAACACGTTTCCGAGCTATTTCCACTTCCAGTTCAGACCATGCACTGACTGCACCACATGTATAAGTACCGTGAGCCTGTTATATATGGATGTGCTGCAGGAAGTTTTGTTACTGCTGAGGAAGGAAGCCGATGCTTCCAAAAGCTCCAGAGATTTTTATTGTTTTTATCGCTTTTAATCCGGTTTATTTTAGTGTATTTTATCTCAAGGATTTTATTACAGTTTTAATGTTTTTCACATGTATATAATTTAATTTAATATAATAGCAGTTTTTGTAAATATTTATTTTATTTTAATTTGTAAATATTTTAGTTACAGTAAATACTTATTCTTATGGTTGGTGTATGAGCTGATTTAATGCTAAAATACGAATTTGCCCAACCTCAGAGGCCTTTTTCAGGATTTCTGGTGTTTTTTCTCTTGTTTGTATCCTGGGAAGTGGTTCGATTGCTGTCTCGGTGGCTGGTGTTTTCACAAGATAACGATCCAGACACATTTGTCTTTTTCTTTATTGGATAATTTTCTAAAAATGGGAAATCACATTGTCATTTAAAATGTCCACTGCTCTGCTGGTCACAGTTTTGTTAGGGTGATGCTTCTGAATGAAAACCTGCACTTCACTCCACTTGCTACAAATTTCTTTGATCTCAGCACTTGAAACATGTACCACCTCTTCTTCCTCCTCTCCTGAGTGCTTCTCCTGCATAACTTTCATCTGTTCACGTTGCAACTCAACAAGTTCTTCTGTGTAGAGTTCTTGTCTGTGGTCCTCCACCAGCTCCACCACATCCTCCTTGTTGACCTCCAAGCCGAAACTCTTGCCAGTGGTCACAATCTCGTTTACTAGAGTTACATCTGTCTCCTCGAAGTCTCTATCAGGCACACAACCTGGCCAAAGTCTCCTCCAGGCAGATTGAAACGTGCGGTTAGAGACATTGTTCCATGCCTTATCAATGAGGTTTATCCAGTGGAGGATATGGAAGTGATCCTTCCAAAAATCACGCAGGGTCAAATCCGTGTCGTTGGTCACCTGGAAACACCTGGAAAAAAGAGCCTTTGTATATAACTTCTTGAAGTTGGAAATTACTTGCTGGTCCATGGGCTGGATGAGAAGAGTGGTGTTAGGAGGCAGAAATCTGACTTTTATGAAGTCGTATTCAACATCAAGGTCTTCTTCCATACTTGGAGGATGGGCAGGAGCATTGTCCATAACCAGCAGACACTTAAGGAGCAAATTATTTTCCTCAAGGTATTTCTTGACAGTTGGCATAAAAACTTCAGTCAACCACTCCATAAAAAGTAATCTTGTTACCCAAGCCTTACTATTCACTCTCCAGAATACCGGAAGTTTACCCTTTAGCACTTTATTGCATTTAAAAGCATGCAGATTTTCAGAGTGGTAAACTAAAAGAGGCTTAATCTTACAATCCCCACTTGCATTAGCACACAATAAAAGTGTAAGCCTGTCCTTCATTGGTTTGTGGCCAGGCAGTGACTTTTCCTCTTGGGTTATGTAGGCCCTTGGCATTTTTTTCCAAAAAGCCTCGTTTCATCGCAATTAAAAACTTGATGTGGTACGTAACCTTCAGAGTTGATAAAGTTTGCAAATTCCTCCACACAAGCATCTGCTGCTTTTTTGTCCGAACTAGCTGCCTCTCCAAGCCTAACAACACTATGAATTCCAGTTTGGCGACGAAACTTCTCGAACCAGCCTCTACTTGCTCTAAATTTGTCAACGCTAGCATCACTTGTATTCGTCATTTTCGCCACTGAATCACCATGCAAAAGTAAAGCCTTCTCGCATATTAGGGCCTCGCTAACACTATCTCCAGCAAGCTGCTTTTCATTAATCCAAACTAACAATAATTTTTCTACTTCTTCTAACACTTGAGACCTTTGCTTCGTTAACATAGTCACTCCTTTAGCCACATCAGCCGTCTTTAGCGCATCTTTGTTCTTTAAGATAGTACAGATCGTAGATTTAGCCATGTCGTACTGCTTGGCGAGATCAGAAACACGAACACCATTCTCATGTTTAGTTATTATTTCCTTCTTTGTTTCTACCGTAATACGCTTAGGCTTCTTTACACCACTGTCACTAACACTTTTCACTTTCTTGGGAGCTATAATGAGGGTTAATTTAATGCAAAAACCAAAAAAATTTGTATCAAGAACAAAGCAACCACAAATAAGGTTCACAGTGCGCAAACCTGAGTACAACTGATGCTGTTCGCGAGCCGAAAACATGCCGCCAAAGCCATGTTTGTGCGTTCGTGCGCCGAGGCATTGTTCGCGGGTTGATTCAAATTTGTTCGGAAATTGTGTTCGTGGGCCGATTTGTTTGTGACCTGAGGTACCACTGTATTTATTTCTTTTTTAAGTTTTGATTGGGTTAATCCCTTCCTCATCCTTCACAGTCCATACTCTATAATCACTAATTTGTACAACTTCTTCTTTCCCTCCTTATGATTGCTTGGTTGATGGATGACATGTTGCTATATATGTGTTCTTGCTTTCATCACTTCTGACATATTATTCGAAGAATGGACTTTTTCTAAAAGCTTTAGGTCTTTGGATATAACATCAAAAAACTCTGAACATGGTACGTCTTTATAATGGGTTTTAATGATCAAAATTGACTGTACTGTGTCCAGCTAATGCTGGTTTTTCTCTTCAGTCCATAATGAATTCATCAAAGAGAAAATACATTCTGCTGAGGCATTTGATCCTGGTAGAGTAAGACGAAAACCCACAAGTAACTTTATTTCATTACAGGTTATTTGTTTTTTCTGAAAATGAACAAATACTTCCTTCCATCTGCCTGCAGTCTTATAATTAGTATTATTCCATTCAGTCATTTTATTCTCCATTGAATGCAATTTGACATTACTGTAGTCATTAAAGAGACTCTTCATTTATACTGAGGTTAGGTAAGATAATCTTTATTTCCTCGGCACATTCTGTGAAATTTTCCCAACAAAAGGATTTCTTTGGTGAAATCCATTCCATTTTTGCAAATACACTAAACGAATGAACGATCCATTCTTGAATGTACTGAAGTGCAGTATTATAAAAACTTGCAGCATTTATTTTGAAAAATTTTCTTCAGTAATCACACCTTCTTTACGAAGACTTAAGTTCAGTTTTCACATCACTGTATAAGAACATTTTATTTCATTGCATTATAAGCTTTGTTGTGAGGAAATCTATTTCTTTCTTAACATCAAAGCTGTCACCTCTTCATATTCAGTTTGCTGAATAGCATCAAAAAATATCTTTATCTGACTTCTCGGAAATAGAAGAAATACAAAAGGTTTCCTGTTGTTAAAAAATTTATATAAAATATATGGACATTTTGTTCTGACTCAAGAAATAACTCTGTAGTCCATCGTCAAGTTCAATAAAATGATTCAGAGCACATTCTAGTGGACAACCATCATGTTTTGCTATGCCCTATAGTTTTATACTCAATTTCCACAAAATCATAAAAAGATGTCAAATTCTCTACTCTGTGAAATGGTGAAAATACTGAAAAACTTCCCACAGAATCACCTGAACGGCTATAGGTAATACATTGACTGCAGTTTTTTACACTATTATGAATAATGTATGCTGCACAGCCTACACATGAATTTTCTCTTTGGCATTTTAAAGAAGGATTATTTTTATATTCAAAATATAAAATTATTTATATATACCAAATATAAAATTATTTATATACCAAATATAAAACACCGAGAAATTGACGTGAACACTGCAGTGCAGATGATGCAAACTGAGACAATGATTAACTGTAACTCAAATCATTATAGGTATTTCACAACAAAGTAGCACAATGATGATATATTTCGGTACTGATCATTCTATGTCACCACTATAAGATTAACTGCGGGCATCGGCTACTTTTGTTTTGAGACACTTGTATAATAGAGCATGACTCAATATTGCTAGGTGTCAGGTGAAAATGTTCGAGAAACAATGTCGTTTTGAAAAAAACCGGGACATTTGACATCCTGTGTCAACTTTGTTGGGACATTGGGACAGAGATCCATAAAATCCATAAATCCTGGACTGTCTCAGAAAAACCGGGACATATGGTATTCCTAAAAACAATGAAGTTTACTTTCCCTATTGATTGTTTTCATTATGTATACAGGCACTCCCCGACTTATGTAATGCTCAACATACGTAAATTCGACTTTACGTAAGTTTTTTCCGGCTGGTGCAAACTTAAAAAAACTGTGAACATAATTTGCATACTGTAGGAATAAATGGAGGTATTGTGAAAATATTGTAACATGAACCCAATAACACATTGTTTTTTTTTTTTTTTTTTTTGGTACTTCTTTCCAAGACCTTAGAAGTTGAAATTTTCACTATATAACTAAGCTATTTATCTCTCTAAAAGGTAATTTTTATAATGGAAATTGCACAACACTTTCATCGTTAAATATGTTCTGTTATAAGAATCAATTTTGAATGCCTTTGTGATATTTTTCTAAAGCACATTTCTGGAGGTCACAAACATAAAACAATAAAAACAATTTCCAGTTTCCTGTTTATTGGGCTTTTCTGTTAGTGCAATATATTATAAATGGGAATAGTAAACTCGATTTTATTGAATTTGCGATAATACCGGTAACTGGAATTGTGTGGGTTTTTTAAGTTATTATGGTGAAATCATTTCCTCTTCACTGAAATCTTCAATCATATAAAAAACATAAATAAATTTTCAGAATCTTCTCTTCATTCCTATTTACTTCTTATAATGATGAAGGAAAAGTGACCAATGGAAAGTGCAAGTAGTGGCAGTGCTAGTAAACGAAACAAAATTGATTTAGAAGTGAAGATGAAAATGATTAAGAAGTTCAAAGCAGGACAAAGTTTGTCATCCATTGCACAGGAATTAGGTCTCGCTGCTTCAACAGTGAATACTATTTTAAAGGACAGTGCACGTATAAAAGAAAATGTAAAGGATCAATGCATTTAAGATCAGCAGTGATCACAAAACAGCATTCAGGTGCTATATCGAAGATGGAAAAGCTATTAATAACATGGGTGGAAAATCAGATTCAGAAAAGAGTGCTCCTGAGTCTAATGGCCATTCAAGCAAAGGCAAGAAGTATTTATGAAGATATTAATGATAAGTACAGCGAATCACAAGCCAAGTTCATGGCAAGGTTTAATAGGTTCAAGCATCATGCTGATTTCCACGTTAAAGTATGCAGTGAAGTCACCAGTGCGGATTCTGCAGCAGCAGAGAAATTTTGTGATGTGTTGGGAAAAATCCCTTCTAAATTTCCACAGCCCTCAACCTCTGCAGCAATGTACTTATGAGCTGGAGATGTTGATTCTGGAAATGGTGCTAGAAAGGTAAAACTTGCTCACATGCTTATTTCCCCTCTTTTTTCATAATTTTATAATTTTGAAATTTTTGTAATTGTACACTTTTGTAATTTTTCCTATGCATGAGATAAAAAATTGAATAAATAATTCCATTTACAATCAAATTCAGCAAGCATAGTTGTGAGTGCTGCATGAGCATTTAGGGAAATTCCGACTTATGTAGAGTTCCGCAGAACGCACTCTTACATCATTCAGGGAGTGCCTGTATATTGTAAAAAGTATGTTACTGCAAAATATACTATACATATTTTGAAGCAGGAGCACATCAGCAAGAACTGCATACTTTAAATTGCATTATATCAGTAAATTTTGAAGCATGAGCTCATCAGCAAATACCCTTTAAAGGTGAAACTTTTAAGAACCTTTTCATGTTTACTGATAACTGATGAGCTGAAATTTTTGTTAAATAGAAAGAACAACCATTTCCATTAAAATGATCATTGCACTTAGACACAAATTAAAAAAAAAAAAAAACTTTGAGAAGAATATTAATATGAAGTGTATAGCAGTAAAACTAGAGGATTACTGAAATATGAGTATAGTGAGCTAAGAGGCAGAAAGCAAAGGAGGTAATGGGTTCAGAGAAATTCAGGGGGTCTTCTCAGTAGGAATACTGAGAAATGTAAATAAACAACCCCAAAACAAATAAATAAACAATTATATTTCCATGTATTTCTTTTTGTTATTCAATTTCAACTTCTGTAGACTGTAAAGATCATGGTTAATATGCAATCGAGATATTTTTTTCTCTTAGAAAAATCAAATGTTTGCATGAACATGGAGAAAACTCACTGCTGAAATGTTTGTCTGTCAAAAACTTTTCTGTGCTAAATAATTTAATGCTTACAGATCTGTAATCTCTGTAATAGCTCATTTTGTTCTGTCACATGCAAGGATTACCATGCACCTAGAATAGGCGCCTCCGTGGGCAGGAGCAGCAGTGCGTAGCACATGCTTCTTGATTAGACCGGAGTTCAAGCCCATGACCACCAAATACGGAGGATGCGAAAGGTCAGGGAATGACCACCGTATATCCACGGAGCAATATAGCCTTAGTTGCTAATGCCCCTAAAAACCAAATAACAACAGCTAAAATATAATAATGTAATATAATGTAAGTTTTTTTAAAATAGACACAATGTAATGAAAGGCATTGATATCTTAACTGTTGCATCACAATTTGTGTCATGTAAATGTAACCTGTCCCATGTAAATATAAGTAACATTTTTGAAAAGAGAAATAACATTATACTTTTTTTTTTTTTTTTTTTTTTAAAGAAGTATTTACTTATTAGTATTGCAACTTTTGATGGTAACCTGACAGCTTGAGATATCAGTGCCTTTCTATGCTATAAAAAAGTGGACCCCTGCTCTAGTAAGAAAGTGAAATTTACAGACAGGCTTAGAGCACATTAATTAGCTAATTTTTTAAAAGTAGAGTTTTAAAATATCCCTCAAGTTAACCTGATCAGCTAATTCTCTTAGTTTGCATGATAACATCATTGTAGCTAATTAAACCAAGATTTTAAAATTAATAGTTTCATGAAATTACTGCTCCTTTTATTTATTTTCTAGGCCCTAAGAGGTACAGAATCAGATACAGAAACAATGTTATCACATTTATCAAATGTTGAAAGTAGCAATATTTGTAATGTATTTGGTGAATTACAAGGACCTTGGACTTTCATATATTGGCAGGTAATGACTACCATTGATATTATTTAATATTGTACATTACAAATTTTATTTTTTGGTTTTGTTTGTTTGTTTGTTATTTGGTTTTTAGAAGCATTAGCAACTAAGGCCATATTGCTCCGGGATATGCAGTGGTCATTCTCTGACCTTTCCACATACTCCGTATTTGGTGGTGACGGGCTCGAACCCCAGTCTAATCAAGAAGCGTGTGCTATGCACTGCTACTCCTTCCCACCTGGCTACAGAGGTGCCCTTATTTTTTGGTAGAACTGCTTTTAACCATTTGACAAGTAGCAAACACAACAGGGACTAAAATTTTCAGTTAGGTTCCTGGTATCCCAGTATAAGTAAGAATTTGTGTAATTTGTGGTTGCTTCTTTAGAAAACTATTATACTAAGGTAAAACTATGTGAATTGCTTATAAACTATATATAAATTTTATTTGTGTAAATTGAATGTATGTGAATCTTACAATCAGGACAAGTTTGTCTTCATAGGGCGAAGTCTATAAAATGTATTAAATAATTTCCAAATTAAAAAAATTATTTTATACAGAAGTTTGATTTTACTTTTGACAAATAATCTTGCTATACTATTTGGCTATAATGTCAAGATAGGAAAAAAAATTATATCTAAAAGCATTTACATATACAAATTTTCTCCACTTGGAATGAGTTTTTTCCACGAGGGAAAACTCATTCTAGCTGGCTTACATATGCATGTAAATTCATTGAGGAAGGGGCATTCCACTTGTGGGTGCAGCGATAGAAAACAGTTGATAAAAGTGGTTATTTTGGTTAATCATCCTTGATGCCTGTCACAGACATTCTCTCCAGTATGACAAGCTAGGACTTGATGGGGTGTGCTATGAAATGTTGATGGAACTGATATTCAGATGACATTCATGTGTCAAGGGACTGAATTTCAGTGAAGTCGATACTGTACAGTCATTCTGTGACAACTTCATGATTGATGGAACTGTTTAGTAGCCCTGGGTATAACTTTCCTGTGCAAGTCCTGAAATACTGCAGGAAGGTGGTCACCTCCTAGTCTACTGGAGGTGACCATCAGGGTGGGAAGGGGAGTTGAAATGTAGTGTCCATACACAGAGGAATGCCACCTCTCTGTGTTATCAGGCTATACTAGGTGATAGTTGACTCGTCGATTGGTGCAGTACCACCACTTTGTTTATAAGACACTTGAAGCATTTAAACCCATCTTTAGTTCTCCAAAGCAGAGCATAGCAGCCGCTACATAATCCACTGGATTGAAACTCTAGAAGTCCATATCAGCTAGTGTGTAATCTTGTTGCCTCTTCTCTGATAGATAATAACTGGAGGGAGTAACCTATTCTCTGATAGATAATAACTAGTAGTGTGTATCTTGGCGTGGGGGGGGCATTTTTGTCAAGTAGCTGGGTATATTCTTGTTGTTTGTATGAGAACAAACTTAATCTGTGAAAAGATCTAAATTTTCCAGAAACTTTCTCATTCATTTCACAAATATACATGGTCTCGTCTCAGTTCAAATTCAGTGATGTCCATTTCTACTTTTTTTTTTTTTTATGAAAACCCCAAACATGAGAGGTATTAGAACCTATAGTATACTTAGTACCGTGCTTGGGTTGGAGGTTGAGAAGTTGAGAGAAGGTATTTGTTGAAATTAGACTTGAACTTCTAATTTTCAGGAAATACATATGAAGGAAGGTTTTGTCAGAAAACGGCAGTTGAATGAATAAACGAGGAAGATGAAAAGTTGGTTCTGTGAGTTTGGAGTTGGACAGTAAATGGATGTTGGCTGGTGGCGGCACGTGTTCGGACTGTTTTGAAAGAGAGAGAGAGAGCAGGAATTAAAAAAGCCAATTCAGAAGAACAGTGCCCATGGAACTATCTGTAGAAAAGGCATGCAGCAGAAACAGTACATCTATGAGACAGTGAGTGGAGAGACTCCGTTAGAGAGGAGTCATTAATTAACCTAACTGCCTTCTTCTTAATGGAATCTAGAAGCCTGAGAGAGGTTTTGGGGGCACCGCCCCAGATGTGGGAACAATATTCCATGGTAGGGCGTATTTGCGATTTGTACAGAGTGAACAGCTGTTTGCAAGAAAAGTAATGCAAAGAGTGAAATAGAAAACCAAGCAGAGGAAGCAGTATTTGTAATGTGCTTGTGCCAAGAGAGATTAGAAATCAGGGTAATCCCCAAAAGAGATATATCATTTTGCCTAGAAATTGGAGTGTCACCAAAGATAAAAAGCATAGAAGCAGAAGAATCCTTTTTGCGAGATATAAGACAAGACTGAGTTTTAGAAGGATTGAAATCAACTGAGTTTTCTTTGCCCACTGGAGAATTACCTGGAGATCGGCATTTAAGGAAATGGTGGCAGATATTCGAGAAGTTGAAATGGATTGAACAGGGCTCAAAATAGAAAGTGGAATGCAATGTGCTATTATTGGCAAACTATGGATAGGATTTCCAGTCAATACCGTGCTTGAGTTGGAGGTTGAGAAGACGAGAGCAGATATTTGTTGACATTAGACTTGAACTTCTAATTTTCAGGAAATATGTATGAAGGAGGGTTGTTCCAGAAAACAGCAGTTGCATGAATAAATGAGGAAGACGAAAAGTTGGTTCTGTGAGTTTGAAGTTGGACAGTAAATGGATGTTGGAAGAAAGTCATTAATATACAAGAGGAAAAGAATGGGAGAAAGAACTGAACCTTGGGGGACACCAGCATTAGTGGAGAAGTTAGAAGACAGAGAGCCATCTACCATCACCCTCCGTGAGCAATCAGAGAGAAAACTGGATAACCAATTACAAAAAACCATGAGATGGAAGCTTGTTTAGAAGACCTTTATGCCAGCCACGATTGAAAGCCTTTGAGATGTCAAGAGCAACTGCTTGTGTTTCACCGAAGTTTTCCATTGAATTTGCCCATAAATGGGTAACATAAGCCAGTAAATGGATTATTTTCCCCATTTATCACCAGTGGATCGACACTGAGGGAATCCATACTGGCAATTTTTGATCAGACGGAAGGTTTCTAGGTAGTTTAAGAGTTGGCGGTTAATTGATTTCTCCATTACTTTAGAAAGCGTAGAAGTACTTGCAATGGAATGATAATTGTATGGGAGGGATTTGTCACCCTTTTTAGGAACTGGCTGGATATGAACAAATTTACAAACAGAAGGAAAAACACCTTTGGAATAAGAAAGTGAAAAAAGGCGGCAAAGAACAGCAGTAAGTTCAGGAGCACAGGTTTTGAGAACAAGTAGAGAAATACCATCAGGACCTGAAGCTTTCTTAGCATCAAGATTCGTCAAAGTCCTTCTAACATCCTTTTGACGGAAGACCACAGGAGGTATTGAATAGAGCGTGTGGTATCTTGGTAAAACATTTCCCATTGAATGGTGGGAAATGTTTTACCAAGATAATTAATATATGAGTTGGAAGAAAAATGGGATGCTAGCAGGTCAGCTTTATCCTTGGCTGAAATGACAACAGAACCATCTGGTTTTGAGAGAGATGGGAGCAGAGATGGGCAAAAGTTGAGACCAATAGCTTTGGAGAGAAACCAGAATGCTCGGCTACCATTAGGGTAAGAAGCAACTTTTCGACTCTTAGCCTGTTCAAAATCTAGTTTGGTCTGATTAATTACTGCTTTACAATTGTTGCAAACTTTGGTTTAGGCAGAAAATGAAACTGAAGAATTGGAAACAAGCCAATTACGATATGCAACATTCTTCTCTTGAACAACCGTAACACATTTATTGGAAAATCAAGGTTTAGATAAAGAATGAGATTTTAAAGTGGAGCGTAGAATAAAGGATTCCATTCCTACAAGAATAATTTCACTGACACAATCTGAGCAAACATTGATGTCAGAAGTTTTGAAACAGTAATCCGACCAAGGAAAAGAAGAAAAGAATCTCGCAGGTTATCCCATATTGCATTCTTGTAATTATAAACAATACAAGGTTGGGAATTGCCATGAAATAAAGACTCCATTGGAGAAGGGACAATCACTAAGTTGTGATCTGAGGTGACTAAATGACCACTCACTTCGACTGTATACTTAGAAGGGTTGTTTGTGAGTAAATGATCAAGCGTGTTGTGTTGGCTGTGTGGTTAGGATTGTCTGGTATCCTTTTAGGTAAATGAACAATCTTTGCAAGGTCATTAGTAATTTCAAAAGCCTCAGCTGGGTCCAGTGTGACTAGAAAACAGAAGCTAGCTGGATTTGAGAACATTAAAATCACCAAAGAAAATTACCTCACTGTTAGGAAAGTTGGACTGGAGAAAGTCAAGTTGCAAAGAGAGGAAGTCAAAGAGCTCCAAGTGATTAGTGGAGTTGGGAGAACGGTAGAGACAACAGATGAATTTGACACAATGAGGTAGAGAGATTTTAAGCCAGAGAAGATCAAAAAGGGGAGATTTCAAATTAACAAGTCTCTGACGGGGAATATCGGTACGGACATGCACAAGTACCACTCTGAGGCGAAAGGAATCATACAGCGAATAATTTGGGCAACTGAGATGAGAAGTAGTTGAATCAATCGATAACTGAGATTCTGTCAGGAAAAGTACTTGGACTTTGGCAGACTGCAAGCGGAAATGGACATCGTTGAGATTAGAATTGAGACTGTGTATATTTGTGAAATGAACTAGGAAGTGTTTGAATCTGCCAAGCCCAATTTACTTTTCTGATAGAATTCCAATTACCTTTTGCTTCAAAGCTGGTCCTTGTGCATACGTCTGCTCTGATATTCCCTGTTAGACACTTAGTAATTTGGAATCTCCTCTTTTCGATCTTCTCTGGCCTGAAATCTCTCTGCTCCATTCCGTAAAATTCATCTGTTGCTTCTGTTGTTCTCCCTACTCCTGAAATTCCTTGGAATTTTTTGGCTTCCTTTTTTTGAAACTCAGCTTTCTCCAGTCCAAATTTGCTTACAGGGAATTAATTTGCCATTTTGATTTTAATGTTTGCAACTCCTGCTGGTTTACTATTTTTAGTTGCGTGAACCCAGCTGCTTTGGATGCTGAAGCTGATACGCAGAATTATTTATTCAATTTTTTTATCTCATGGAAAAATTTCAAAAGTGTACAAAATTACAAGTGCAATTACAAAAATTTTACTTTAATATTGTGGAAACCAACATGATGCTTCAACCTGTTAAACCACCCGTTGCTTGTCACAAACTTGGCTTGGGTTTGCTGTACTTATCCTTAATATCTTCATAAATACTTCTTGCTTTTGCTTGAATGGCCGGCGCCTCCGTAGCTAGGTCGGCAGAGGCAGCAGTGCGCAGCACACGCTTCTTGATTAGACTGGGGTTCGAGCCCGTGAACACCAAATAAGGAGGATGGAAAGGTCAGGGAATGACCACCACATATCCTCAGAACAATATGGCCTTAGTTGTTAATGCTCCTAAAAACCAAATAACAACAGCTTGAATGGCTATTAGACTCAGGGACACTTGTTTCTGAATCCGATTTTCCATCCAAATTATTAAAAGCTTTACCATCTTCGATATTGCACCTGAATGCTGTTTTGTGATCACTGTTGATCTTAAATGCGTTGATCCTCTAACATGTTCTTTTATTCACGCACTATCCTTTAAAATAATATTCGCTGTTGAGGCAGGGAGACCTAATTCCCATGCAATAGGTAACAAACTTTGTCCTGCTTCTTATTTCTTAATCATTTCATCTTCATTTCTATATCAATTTTGTTTTGTTTTCTAGAACTGCCACCACTTGCACTTTCTGTTTTTCTCTTTCCCTTCATCATTGTAATAAGTAAATAGGAATGAAGAGAAGATACTGAAAATTTATTTATGTTTTTTTATATGATTGAAGATTTCAGTGAAGAGGAACTCATTTCACTATAATACCGTAACATAAAAACCCCCAGAATTACACTTATCGGTATTATCGCAAATGCAATAAGATTGAGTTTACTACCTATTTATAATAGATTGCACTAACAAAAAAGCGCAATAAACCGGAAAGTGCAAATTGTTTTTATTGTTTCATGTTCGTGACCTCCAGAAATGTGCTTTAGAAAAATATCACAAAGGCGTTCAAAATTGATTTTTATAACCGAACATATGATACCGTGAAAGTTAGTGATTCTCCAGCTGGACCACATAACCCTTCCTCTCAGCCAATAGCAGCATTATGCGTTAGTAAATGTGTTGGCCACATGGTTTGTTTTTGCATCCTTTAGTTAAGTCATTTTTGTTATGGTTATTTGACATAAATTTATATAAAACGAATACAATTTCCAGTATAAAAATTACCATTTAGAAAGTTAAATAGCTCAGTTATGTAGTGAAAATTTCAACTTCTGATATCTTGGAACGAATTACCAAAAAAAAAAAAAAAAAATGTTATTGGGTTCACAACACCTGCATTTATTCCTACATGATGCAAAATAAGTTTGCATGTTTCAGTTTGCACCGGCCAGCAAAAACTTACGTAAAGTCGAATTTACGTAAGTCGAGTACAATTTACATAAGTATTATGTAAGTCGGGGATTGCCTGTATTCAGCGGAGGGCCCTATGGACTGGAGAAGTGCAAATGCATCCCCGTTTGATGCCAAGAGACCCCTAGGTCCTGATGGTATTTTTCCACTTGTTCTCAAAACTTGTGCTCTTCAGCCTTCTCCTATTTGTGTCACCTTTTTATACATTCTTATTCCAATAATCTTTTTCCTTCTTCTTTCTGGAAATTTGCTCATTTCCAGCCAGTTCCTAAAAAAAGGTAACAAATCCCACCCATTTAGTTATTGTCCCTTTAATTTACCTCTTTCTTCTCCCAAATTAATTGAGAAGTCCATTAACAACCAACTCCTAAATTATCTCAAAACCTTCCATTTGATCAATGATTGCTAATGTGAATACTGTCAGTGTTGATCCTTCAGTGATATATTTGCCTACGATGGAGAAAGTCAGTGGAACAAGTTGGTTAAACTCAGGAAGTTGCTCTTGACATTTGTAAGGCTTTTGATCATGTTTTGGCTGAAGCTCTTTTAAACAAGCTACCATCTTTTGGATTGTCGATAATTCGACAGTCCAAAAGATGGATTTGTCTACTCCTTTTTGCAATTGAGTATCCAGTTTCCCCTCTGTGGGTAATTATAGATGGATCTCTGTCTTCTAACTTCTCGACTAATGCTAGTGTTTCCCCTAGATCCAGTTCTTTCTCTTATTCTTTTCCTCTGTATGTGACCTTTTCTGTGGCTGGAAATGCTATCCATAGTTTAGCATATTGCATTTCACCTTCCAGTTTGAGAAACCTTGCCCTGCATAAACAACTTCACCTTCTTGAATATCATTAACAATTCCTTAAATTCTAATCTCTAGGTAATTCTTCATGGAGGCAAAGATAACAGTTAATTTTAATCCTTCTAAAAGTCAGCTATCTTATATCTCACAAAAAAGATTCGTCTGCACCTATACTTAACTTTGTCAACACTCAGATTTATAGACAAGGTCATATATCTCTTTTGTGGATTATCCCGATTTCTAATCTTTCTTGGCATAAACATATCTTAAATATTGCTTCCTCTGCATCTGAAAATACTGGGTTTTCTCTTTTGCTCTTTGTATTACTTTTCTTCTAAACAGCTACTCACTCTGTACAAATCTTAAATCTGCCGTACCATGGAATATTTTCCTGCATGTGGGACAATCAACCCCATCACCTCTCTCGGGCTGTTGACTCCATTTAAAAGAGGGAAATCTGGTTAGTTAATGAGCCATCTCTTACAGAGTCTCTCCCCTCTATGTCTTATAGACATTCTGTTTCTGTTGCATGCCTTTTCTCTAGATACTTACATGGGCACTGTTTTGCTGAATTGGCTTCTGTAATTCCCACTCTCTTCCAAACCCAAATGGTATACCATTTCAGTTTTATTGGGGATAAAATGCTAAGAATAGTTGAAATGGTGCATTTCATACTTTTTATTCTTAATTCTAATGGCACCTATTTTGAGTAACAAAAAGAAATAATGTAGAGAAATTTGTATCAAAATTTCTCACATCCTAATTTATTATTTTCAGCATTGTTATATTTTTACTTACTTGTTATAAGGTGGTAGATGTAAACTGATCTGATGGTACAAGAGATGTTCAATAAATTATCTACCTAAGGTACTTCCCATAGTTATATTTCAGTGATTCATGATTTATCATGTTCCTACGTACCTCAACTTGAATCATACTAATTTTGATCCTGCTATATTTTTAGGTTGTGCTGCTGTAACAGAAAGAAGGAAGACACCTGTATCAAATTATGGATTTGCTGTAATTGGAGCATTGTTTAGTCATCAAGTTTCTCACTAAAGAAGGAAATGGGCTGAAAGTCATTCGTGAAAAGTTGGTGACTGTATATGGCAGCAGTGCACCATCAGAGTACCAGGTGAAATTTTGGTCAAAACAATTCAAGTGGGGTAGAGTCCATCGAAGATGATCCACTTCCAGGAAGGCCTCTGACAGTTGTCACTCCAGAAATGTGGCAAGCTGTGGAAACCCTTGTGCTGAATGACAGATTTTTAAGGGTGTCCCAAATCTCTAGGAAATGTGACATATCTGAGGGAACGATTATAATCATCCTCCATGAACATTTGGGGAAGAGTAAGGTCAGTGCAAGGTGGGTCCCCAGATTTCTGATCCATGTGCAGAAACAATTCAAGGTATAGTGTTATGAGAATTTAGAGCGTTATAGGAGGGATCCTGACACTTTCATCTCCAGAATTGTTATGGGTGATGAAATATGGGTTCATCAGCGGGATCCTGAGACAAAACAAGAATCAATGCAATGGAAGCACAAGGGTTCTCCTCCAACCAAAAAATTTTGGACACGCAAAGGAAGTAAGCAAACCCTTAGCCATAATTATGAGAGCTTCCTTGGACTCAGGGGAGGTACCCATAGACTGGAAATGTGCAAATGTGATCCCAATTCACAAAGGAGGATCAAAGGCTGACACAAGTAATTATAGACCTGTGAGCTTAACTTCTGTTCCAGGAAAATTAATGGAGGCACTGGTTAAAGAAGCACTGCAGGATCATTTAGACAAGACTTCAGTTATAGCTCAGACACAGCATGGTTTTGTTAAGGGGAAGTCTTCCTGACCAACTTGATTGGATACTATGATGCAGTCACAAAAGAACTGGATGCAGGGAATAACTTTGATATTATATACTTGTATCTTAGAAAGGCTTTTGATACTGTTGCACCTGGAAGACTGCTACACAAATTGGAGCAGTGTGACATTGGAGGCAAATTGCTGCTATGGATAAAGGGGTGGTTGAGGGGAGAAGACAGAGAGTGGTAATCAATGGACACTGCTCATCGTGGACTAATGTTATTAGTGGAGTCCCTCAGGGCTCAGTGTTGGGTCCATTATTGTTTTCTGTATTTATAAATGATATTGATGATGGTATATCAAGCTTAATGTCCAAGTTTGCAGACGATACAAAGGTTGGCAGGGTTGTCAAGGACACTACTGACACTATGCTGCTGCAACAGGATCTGGAAAGGTTGAGCAGATGGGCTGAGAGGTGGCAAATGAAGTTTAACATTGACAAATGTAAAGTACTACACATGGGAAACAGCAACCCCAGAGCAATGTATCAACTCTGTGGTATTACACTGACAGTGGTAGAGAATGAAAGGGACTTGGGGGTGGTTGTACAGGCGGATATGAAGTTCTCTGAGCAGTGCAGACGGGCTGCAAGAGTAGCTCATGGAGTATTGTCAATGATATACAGGAATTTTTCCAGCAGGGATAAGGAGGTGATTATTCCATTGTATAAGGCAATGGTCAGGCCACACCTAGAGTACTGTATACAGGTCTGGAGGCCTCATTTCAAGAAGTGTAGAGCTGCTGGAACGAGTACAGAGAAGGGCAACAAGATTAGTGAATGGAACAAAGGGGTGCTCTTACGAAGAAAGGCTTAAGTTTTGCAAATTACAGTGTCTGGAGACTAGGCACCAGCGAGATGATCTGATAGAGGTGTATAAAGCCTTGAATGGTTTAAGCATGCTCAATGCTGATGGGATTCTTCCTCTAGCTCAGAAAAATCACCTGAGAGGGCATAAATTCAAATTGAGGAAAGACAGATGTAGGATAGACGTGCGGAAATTTGCCTTTAGCCAGCGGGTGGTTGGTTGGTGGAACAGACTTCCATCCCTTGTGGTGGAGGTTGATAGCCTAAATAAGTTTAAGGCTCAGCTGGACAGGTATTTTGAACGAACAGAGGGGTGAAGTGGAGGTGGGTTTTTTTTTTTTTTTTTTTTTTTGGCTGATGCTGCATAAGCTTGCTTTCTTGCATCAAATGCCTCTACTAATGCTAATGCTAAACCTTCAGCTGGCAAGATTATGGCCACCATTTTTTGAGATGCTGAGGGAATTTTGTAAATTCACTACTTGGAACAGAAGCAGACAATCACTGGGGGGTCACGTGCATCCCTACTGTACAACCCAAGAGATGTCATAAAGCAAAAATGCCATTGAAAACTTTCCAGAGGTGTGCTGCATTCTTCAGGACAATGCACAGGTCACATGCTGCTGCTGCTGCTTTGAGAAACTGTGACCCTACAGAACTCACCCATCCACCTTGCAGGCCGGATCTGGCTCCCAGTGACTATTTCCTGTTTTGACACCTCAAAAAAAAAAAAAAAAAAAAAACATGTGGACATTGCCTTGCCGATGATAATGAAATGAAGTCTGCTGTTTCTGCATTCTTTGATGGAGAGGAGAAAGAATTTTATTTGTCAGGTATTTTCTCATTGCTAACAAAATAGAACAAGTGTATTGAAGTTGAGGGGATTTTTTCCCCTATCTTATTTTTTCCAATTTTTTCCATAGGTAAGTAGATCATTTATTGAATGCCCCTTGTAGATATAAGCTAGTCTGTAATCAAGTCATAAAGGAGGTTAGCCAAGCTGAGGCAGATTATGAGAAATCTCTGTCAAGAATGCCAAGAAAAGCACCAAATACTTCTTTACTTCTATTAACATTAGAAGGAAAGGGTTGAATCACATTGAACCACTTGATGTCCCTGTGTTAACTATTGATGATCCTGCACTGGTTGCTGACAAACTGAATAGGTATTTTGAATCTACATTCATACATGAATTCTTTAAGGAAGGGGATGCTACAATTTTATCAAACTCTAATGGGGGAGCAAAATGATTGTGATAACTGAAAGTCAATTGTTGAAGCTTAGCATAAAATAGGTGCCTGGGGCTGATTGGATCTATCCAATTATATTATGGGAGGTATCAAAGAATATATTATTTGCTACCTCCTTTAATATAATTTACTGCATCATAGTATCGATTGGTTACTATGATGCAGTGACCAAGGAACTGGATGGAAAATAATTTTGCTATCATATATTTGGATTTAAGGACAATTTTGATACTGTTAAACATAGAAGACTTCTGTACAAAGTGGGGAAAGTTACTGCTTTCAATAAAGGAATGGTTTAGTTAGAGAAGGCAGAGGGGTTATCAGTGAGCACTGCTTTTTGTGGACTGATACTATTAATTGGAGTGCCCCAGTATACAGTGCTGGGTCCATTGTTGCCTTCAATATTTGTTAATGATATTGATGAAGGTATATCAGGCTTAATGTCTAAGTTTGCAGATGAAACAAAGGTTGGTAGGGTGGTTAATGACAATAATCAAGGTAAGCTACTGTAGCAGGATCTAGAAAAATTAGGCCAGCAGGCTGAGAAATGGAATTAAAGTTTAACATTGACAAATGCAAGGTATTGCCTGTGGGTAGCAGCAGTGCTTATTTTTGTAAAAAAATAGGTGCCAGTACTTATTCTTTGCTATTAGGAAAAATTGAAAAAGGATATGAAAAGTACGTTAAAAATTTTTTTTCCTGATATTATTATTTTAGTCGTAATGTTTTTGGAATAAGAACAACAAATTAATTATATTAACACACAGTTTATTAAGCATAAATTTATTATTCAAGTATATAAAAAAATAAGTAAAATGTGGGTGAAAGGGTAAAAGAAAATTACTCTCTCCTAATTCTTGAACAGGGCACTTACAGTTAGTTCACAGTGGTCTCCAACCTATGACCCACACAGAAAGTGAACTAAAACAGCATTTTAAATTTTGTTAATTATCAAAAAAATGTTCTCATTAAATGTTCATTCAGCAAATGCAATTGTGTATTGTACTTAATAAAATTTTCGAATATCTTCAATTTTACTTTACATGTAACAAGATATGGAAAATGCAACACACTAATTTTTCCCAGATCACTCAGTGCAGCCCGTGAAAGAAATCTAACTTTGAATTTTTTTGAATATGGCTCCTGTACAGGAAAAGGTTGGACACCACTGCAGTAGAAGTTTGACCAAAGCCCACTGTCAGCATCAGGAATACCCCTTGACCTTTTTTGGGAAGGATGTAGATCTGCTGGAACTGGTGCAGAGAGGGACAACAAGGTTTGTGAAAGAAACAAAACAGTGCTGTTAACCAATTGCAGTTTTTGGAAATTAGGCACCTGCGAGGAGATCTCATTGAGGTGTTTAAGGCTCTGAATGGATTGAGTAAACTCAGTATTTATGGCATTCTTCCTCCTGCAGTTACACACTTGAGGAGGATATAAATTGAAATTGAGGAAGGATGGTTTGAATAAATTAAAAGAAGAACTAGACATATTCTTGAAGTGGTATGGACAGGTGAGGTGGGTAGTAGCAAAATGCATAGTGTGCTTTTGTGTGTTTATTAAGATTTTGATATCATAGATCAGATAGGGGGGAAAAAAAAAGTGAGCAGTAGGTTAGAAGTGAAGACGTTGGATATACTTGGTCTCCATTTTTTGCCATTGATTGACTATAGTAATTTCTGTGTATTATTGTATAATTTAATGAGGTAAAAGTTGTGAATTTACAGGAATATCAACCAGGAAAGTGTAGCTTACATATTAAATTTTTTAAAAAAATGAAATGAACATGTGAACACAAAAATTATCATGGAATATGTTTGATTCGGGAAATTTGAACAGAGATTTATTCTTTTTATCAGGATATGTCTGAAATAATTGTCCATTAACTTGATCTTTTGTTGTAATTTGTTGCTTAACCTGAATCTAGATGAAAAGTGGACCAAATTAAATTTATAGCAAGTTGACCTATCCTGGCAAGCAGTATGCCAGATAGCTCAACTTGTTATACTCTTTGCATATGGATTTTTTTAAAAAAAGAATACTGTACTTATAATACTATCTTCTAACATTTATCAGAATATTTTCTGATAGATTTAGGTAACAAATATAGTGTATTTGTTAATTTTAATCTGTATATCAAGTAAAAGAATGATTGATTCTTACAACAGAAGAAATATAATGTACCACTTAAAATTAAATGAATAATTTAATATTAATTTGTATAGGAAGTAAAACAGTGACAGAATCTTACAGCTTTATAAAATAAAACTGTTTCATTGTAAATTAAAACAATGAAACAGTTTAAAATAATAAATAAAAAAAAATTAAATTTAAAACCTGAAGCAAAATTTCAAAAAAATTGGTGCTTTTGGTTAGGCCACATCTGGCATATTGCATACAGGTTTGGAAATTTTAGGATGGACAGATCTGTTGGAAAGTGTACAGAGAAGAACAATGAGATTAGTTGGGGGCACAAAAGAATATTCTTACCAAAAAAGTGGATTCTGTAAATTGCAGTCTCTAGAAACTAGGCATGTGCATAGTGACCTTAGTGAAGTATATAAAGCTTTAAAAGAGTTAAACTAAATATTGATGATGTATATATCTTTTCTGAGATGAAAACGTAAGGGACAAATTTAAACTGGAAAGGAATGGTTGCAATTTAGATTTATGCAGAAATTTGCATTGAGCCAAAGAGCATTTGGTTGTTAGAACAAACTTTCGCCTGGTGTTGTGAAGATGGATATTTTGAATAAACCCTCTTGATGGTACTATCTCTCTTTGCATGGGTCATGTTGCCAGTACTAATACTAATGAACTACACATAATAAGCAGCAGTTGTTTTAATCAAAACTTTTTGTATGAAATTTAAGGTCTGTGAATTTTATTTTATGCCTCATGAAAGAATTAGGGGGGGGGGGAACTAGTGTTTTTGATGAAAAAGGTTGAGAGGATGTAACTGCTTCCTTATAAACTACAAGAATAGTTCTAGGCTCAGTTCCTACATATAAGCCTAATTGTCTTAAATATATGTCATCACCAGTTCATGTTCGAGATACTTTGACATTAGGAGAGGGGAAAATATCTTCACCAAAATCATGTAGTAAGTATGCAGCTAAAGAAATTAGGAAAGAAATATATTTTTCCAATGATATACAGGTTTGGAAAATATACAGGTTTTAAATGATATCATATGATCCTCTACTCTGGTTTTATAATTGATCATTATAAAACCAGAGTAGAGGACCTTTAATTTTATCAGACTTGATAACCCCAAGCTTTCTAACGTTCATCTTGGAAGTGTGTCACCAAATTTTTTATCATATCAGCCTTGTTTTCATTCTGATTTCTTTTTATTACTTTTATTGATATAATTGATATAAAATATAATTAAATTTTCTGCACATTTGCATGTATATATATGCATATGCTCCTATTGCCTTCACCATTTCCATCCATCTCTCTGCACGTAACAGCTTGACTCCATTGGATGGATTTTCATAAAATTTTATATTTGGTCCTTTTAAAAATATTTGTTGAGCCATCCAGATTTCATTAAAATCAGAAAACTAGAAATCTGGCAATTTTTATTTCTTTTTCTATACATTTTGTATGTAAATTATAAATTTGTTGACTAAATTTGTAAATAATAAATTTGTTGATTAAATGCTGATTAAGTTTATAAATAATAAATTTGTTGATTTATAAATTTGTAAATTTCATTTTTATGTTTTATTTCTAAAATTATTAGTTTTAGAAGTCCATGCAAGCTTTACACGTAAAGCTTGCATGGACGAGTCTTACATAACATGAGTCTTGCACAACATTTACATGTTATGTAAGACTTGTGAATGTGATGTCGCTTGTGAAGAGATACATATATCTAGAGAGAAAAGAGAATTAAAAAAGTATACAGGAGGAGAGTAACAAATATTATACAGTTGTAACAAATATTATATAATTAAGTTTAGAGAACCTAAACCTGTAGTTTTATTAAGCATTCAATAAAGTTATAATCTTAGTAATTAATTGATGAGGAGATAACTATATTTACTTTTCACTTCTATTAATCACAGAAAGGTAAAAAAAAAAAAAAAAAAAAAAAAAATCATTTTTTCACATATATTTTCATGCTGGGAACAGTTATGGTCACTATATACATATTACATTCAAAATATGATGATGGTTTATATTGCACAAACTAAAAAAGAGCACTGAGAACAGTACTTCCTAGCAAGTACTATTATCAAAATAATTCAACGAAACAAGCTTATAAAGTATCAGCCAAAAGAAGGGAAAAAAAACAACCCACATTGTTTGCTCATCCCTTATATGTCCAGCCCAGCACTAATTCTAACACATCTTACTTTTGCACACTGTGCATTCTCTTAATTTCTGGAAGGTTCTCTATTTGAGATTACACTGGAAAAATCATTGTCCAATAGTTTGGAAAAATCATTATCCAATTATTATCCAATAATTATTTGAATAATTACCAAATTTTTGCATGTTTTTTTCAAAATTATAAGGAAGAGTACAATATTTGATCCAGTATTTGGAAAGCTATAGCGTAATATTCAGATAGCCTCTATTATCAATATTGTGGCAGGAATTTCATAACTTTCATTCTGTAGCTTAAATTTAACTTCTTTAGTGATTCAAATTTTGTGAAAAGTTTAATTTCTGGGATATTTTGTTAACATAAATTCTGTAATATATTCTAAATTTTAATTTTGTACTCTTTGCAAAATTTAAATTTTGCAAAGGTGATCAAGTTTTATTGGGGACTCTATTGTCAGAGAGACATTTTTGTAATAAAGATAGGTAGTCTAGAACCAGAGTGCATTTACCAGGAGCAACAATTGATAATGGTACCAACAGATTGTCAGATTTTAAGAAAGATAAAGGGAATTATTATTCATGTGGGGGCTAATGATATTAAATGTACATGACCTGACCATCCCTTGGAGAAATATAGGACTGTGCTGAAAAAATGCTGAAAGTTAGGTCAGACTATGTATGTATTGCAATTCTGTCTCCAAACATGATAGGAGGGATTACATGCTGAAAGCCTTGTAGATTACCTTGAGACTTGAGGGAATCTGCAAGTCTCGAGGAGGGTAATTTTTATTAGCATTTCCCACATTTGTAGATAGTATGAATCTGTTTTGTAGAGATGGTATTCATTTGAACAAAGGTGGTGCAAGAATTTTTGCCAGTATCATTTTGAATACCCTAAGGGTTCAGCAGAAACTGCTAGTTAGGGGGAGGGTAATTTAGATCCACAACTGTTTGATGATATGAGTCAAAGTAATGCATGCATTCAGCTCATGAATTTTTGTTTGTTGCCACAACAGCCAGTGCTGATAAGATATAAGTTGCTGATATGAGGAAAGCAATGTTTCAAATGAGAGGGAAGATATAGCTTGGGATACAAACCTAAATAACTTCAAGGAGTGTGCCAGGGTAGTAAACTATAGATTGCTTAGTCTCAACTGTGTCTGCAGTAATGTCAGGAGTATTGTCAATAAAATGGCCGAATTTGAACTCTTGGTTAGGACAACTAATGCCGATATAAAAGCGTTAACAGAAACATGGTGCCACCAGGAAATTGGTGATGGGTTCCACTACAGTATGTGTAATTTATTTGGGAAAGATAGAAGGGGTGAAATGGTCATGCTTCTTATCAAAAGTAGGCTGACTACAAAAAAAGAGCTTTTTCTGCGTCTGAAGTTACATCTGCCAGCATAGAATCTGTGTGGTGTGAGTTAGCCGGAAGCAAAGGAATAATGAGAGTGGGAGCAATCCAAAGACCAGAAGATTGTGAAGAATATGATGAGAGTCTTTACATGCAGATCGAATGGGCAAGCAAGCATGAATGTCTTATTGTGGGTGACTTTAACTGCCCCAGATTGATTGGAATAAGTGGGAGGGGAAAATCACAATGGGGATAAACCTTTCTAAATAAACCAGATGATTATTATTTGTACCAGTATTTTAGAGAAAGTACTAGGGGTTAGAATATTCTTGCATCATCATTACTAACGATTCAGATGATGTCACGGGGCTAAAAGTACAGGAACCATTGTCAGGAAGTCACGTGGAAGATGAATAAAAATGTTGCAGTAGTTAAAGGCACAGGTTTTAACTTTAGAAGAGGGGACTTTGACAGTTTGACACCATATGGCATCTGTGAACTGGGTGGATTGTTGAGGAATGGAGAATACATTTGAATTATGGAATACTTTTAAAGCAAAAATCACAGAAGCCACGAATGCATACATAACTTCAAGAAATTATTGCAGGAGGATGCCAAAATGGATGACTGCAGAGCTGGCTGGTCAAATAGAGCTGAAAAAAGATAGTATAGGTCAATTACAGAGCGATGAAAAGTACTGAAGCCTACAACAGGTACAAGTTGATCTGTAATAGTACCACAAATAAGGTCAGGGAGGCCAGTGCTGCATACAAGAAAGCACTGGCAAAGAGAGCAAAGAATGGGGGACAAGGAATTTTTTATGTACATGAATACAGCAAAGAAGAAAGCTAATCAGAACAAACCCTTGTGCACTGGGTGTGGGTAGGTCTTAGATAACCCAGCTGATGTTGCGGATGAACTGAACAGGTACTTTGCATTGGTCCTTACTGATGAAAGACCCTTCATGCTGAGAAGATGTTGTCATATGAAATTAGTGATGTAATTACAAAATGATTGTTTATTGGAAAAACTTGAGTATAAAGGCAAGTAAGGTTCCTGGAGTTAATGGCATATACCCTATGGTTTTGAGGGAGTGTATTGAACCATTGAGGTTAATTATGAGGGCATCTCTGGACTCAGAGGAGATTCCTTTGGATTGGGAAAGTGCCATTGTATCGCCAATGCATAAAAGCGGTTCTAAGAGTAAATTTGGTAACTACCAACTAGTTAGTCTGATTTCAGTGATGGAAAATTCTTAGAGGCAGTGATCAAGAGTGCAGTCCAATGACATTTAGATAGATATGGCATTTTGAAGTACACACACACACACCATGCCTTTGTTAAGGGTAAATCATGCTTAACTAACTTGTAGACTACATGAGCTGGATTTAGGGAATAATTTCGACATTAGTTTATTTGAATTTTAGCAAAACTTTATATAGTAACCTCTCACGAGGACCAAGTCCTCGTGAGAGGTTACTGTATAAGCTTGAATAGGTTGGGATTACTGGTAAGATTCTAATGTGAATTGCTGCAGGGCAGAAGGCAGAGGGTTGTGATTAATGGATATTCTTCACAAACTTCCATCTGTATAAATGGGTAGTTTGAACAAATTTAAGGAGGAACTTAGGGGGTCAGATAGGTAATGTGGGAAATGGGTTTTTTTAGTTTATGCTATATAAATTTGTTTTCTTGTATCATTTCCCACTATTAATACTAATTACTAAATTTTCAGTTGCTCACTAGAAAACACACGACAACACAGTGTTCTGCATCAATACTTCTAAATATATCTTTGCAGATGTAATCTTTGGGGGGGGAGGGGAAAATAATGCACCGATATATACTAAAGAATGCCTTTGATAGCATTCTTTAGTATATATATCGGTGAACTGAAGCATATAACTGAAGCATACAAAATATTTCAGTGAACTCTGATTGTTACTGTGTATTCGGCATTAGAAACTGTTGATGAAAAAGTTTCATTACAAATTTGATGTTATAAGTTATTTTCAAATTATATGGTTTTTCTGAAAAGTGCCTGTTAACTTTACATAAAAAGAAAAACTTTTATGCATCTTGAGCTCAGCAGAGCAAATGGAATCTTTAACTAAACTATCTATATCTTTAACTATATAATAATTAACTAATCTTTAACTATATAATAATTAACTAATCTTTAACTATATAATAATTAACTAATCTTTAACTATATAATAATTAACTAATCTTTAACTATATAATATCGGTGTAAATACACCATAGTTTACCCATAAATTTAACTACATAAGTAGTGTAAAGGCATTGTTTGATTATATCTCATATTGTGGCTACCTATACAACAAGATACCGGGTATTGCACTACTTTGAATAAATAACGGTTCCCTGGTAGAGGAGATTTATTTTGATTTTTGTCGCACGAAAACAGCAAGGTTATAGTGCACCAGTAGAGGAGACTACTGTTATTTATTCTCAGTGGGCACCACCACCCAGATGTGTTTCGGAGCTTGTTGGCTCACCTATCGGTGGGTGGGTGGGCAGGTACCCGATAATGCAAACACCATGATGGCATGTGATGCAACCGTGATGACATGTCTGCATTATGAGGGTACCTGCCTGCCCACCGTTGAGTGAGCCAACAAGCTCCAAAACGCATCTGGGTGGTGGTGCCCACTGAGAATAAATAACAGTAGTCTCTTCTACTAGAGAAGCATTATTTATTCGAAGTAGTGCAATACCTGATATCTCATCGTGAAGGTAGCCACAATATGAGATATAATAAAACGATGCCTTTACACTACTCATGTAGTTGAATTTATGGGTAAACTACGGCGTATTTACACCAGTATTATATAGTTAATTTCAACCCATAACATATTATGCCTTGTGCATTTAGTCTTCAAAATATTAACTAAACCATATACAATATCAAAATTAATTCATAATTTAAAAATTTCATAAATTGCGCATTTATTGTTTTATTACAGCTTACTTGAATTTAGCTCTGTTTTGAATACCTGCTAGTTGTTCATTGGCACCCATTCCTATGAATATTAACTGAAGACAAAATGTGAATAAACCTGGTACATGAAAATGACCTTCATGAAAAAAAGGTTTAGGCCTAAATGGATGTCAGATGAACTGATGAGGCATGGGATACATACAAATTAACGCATGACACAGAAGCCTATGATAGATACAAGTTGATTTGTAACCAAGTTACAAAGGAGGTTAGCCAGGCGAAGGCAGATTACGAGAAATCTTTGGCAAGGGATGCAAAGAATTCATACATACTTATTTATATATATATATATGCTAGCTATATGTATACACAATAACAAATAAATATATTTTTTATGGTGAAATTCTCATTAAAACTGGATTCTTTTAATGGGATTTTATCATTTAAATTTTGGGAATGTTATTATTCCCATGTTCCCATACGCATTAAGAAAATTAATCTGCTTGTTAACTGTTTTGTTGTATTTGGCATCCAGTTCTCATTATAGCATTGGCACACTGCATCGGTTACATCATTGGGGTAATTACTGCAATAAACACACATGTTAAAAAAAACTTTACATTTCATCAGTTATGTCCCTAAAATATGACCAAACCACTCATGTGAATGCTGGGCTCTGTTTTTCCTTTTATTATAAATTTATTTTTTTACCTTTTTTATGTTAAACTCGAAGCTGTCCATTATACCTATGAATAAACTAAATGAAATAAAATAAATTTCTTGAGTTATATCAGTTTTGTTTTCAGATAACATTCTTGTTAACTGGTGACTTTTACAACTATTATACACTCACGCTTTCATCAGTTCTCTGGTTCTTAAACCTTTAAACCAGAACTGTGTGTTTGATTTATGAACAATATGTACAAGTAAGCCATTGTATAGGAGTCCTTTATTCATTCATTATTCATAGGCCTTTTTATTTTCTTCTTATTTTTTTTTTTTTGTCTGTATATGCTTCAAAAGTGTATGTAGACAAAAAAAAAAGTGTTAGATGCTAACTAAACAGACAGCCACTTGTCTACCACATCATTTTTTAGAACAAGTGGGGAAAGGTACATGAAAAGATGTAATTCCACTCCAAATTAAAAAAAATATATAGAAAAGTAAAAAAATAAAACATTGCTTTTGTTAGATTTTTTTTTTTTTTTTTTTTTGTTAGTTGTTGGTGCATTGGCTTCTGTGGCCATAATGCACCTCCCAAGGTTTTTGCAGTACTCTGATCCAAGCCCAAGGCGGGATTCGAATCCGTGACCTTTGGGTTACCAGGCAGGCACTTTAACCACCCGGCTAGCCCAGTCGGCTTTTGTTAGATGCCAGTCAATCACAGAAGGTTAATTGCATTTCACTGAGCATATAGTAAGGTATTTATTATGGGTACATTGAATGAAAATTGATTACCTGATTGAACGAGAATGATAATACATGTTTTAGTAATTATTATAGAGTTCTGAAACAATTTTACCAATTGATCTTTACTTTTCATCTCTTGAGCTGACTTAGTGTGTAAAAATAAATAAAATAAAACAATTCTAATTTAGGTGTTTCATACATTTGGCATAGTTCATTCGTACATAATGCTTTGTACTTACAGAACTTTTGGTGTGTTGTTTGTAGATCAGAACTTCTGCCATAGTTCTGTGTTTACAAAGACCTTAGAAAATTTCAAATTGATTAAAAATTTTTTTTTTTAGATTATGTGCTGACACATGTCAGTGCATAAGTGTGAGGCAGCACTGCACAAAGTTTCAGTTTATATTTATGTTCTGTGGTCAGTTTGCCTGTTTTTCTGGATGAAAAAACCTAAGTTTCCAGGAGGCAAAAAAGCATACAGCCATTTTTAGAAACTAAAAACTAACTTAGCCACATTGCGAAGAATGCCCATAAAATTTCTTCCCTTCCACAGGGGATGGGGTGGAATTCAAAACATGTTCTCTTCCATGTGGTGTGTAACAATGAATGTAGTTACTTTTGCTAGTTGTGAGGAGTTTGATTTTTAGTATACCCAGACAAGTTTTCAAGTTCAGTTGCTGTGTGGTAAGATTTCCTCAATGTATGGAAATGTTAGCTATGATACTTGAATATGTGATTCATGCAGGAGCCATTCAACCTTTTATGGCAAAGTTCATTTTATTATCTTTAATTTCATTTTCCTTTTGTACAGAGGACAGATGATTGGTATGAAATGTTGCTGCAAGAAAATTTGACCTGACTTAAGTTCAAAAATCAAAATGCCTGTTAAAGTGTAGTTTTTTAATTAAAAACTGAATGTCACAAATACAATAATACATTACTTTCAGAAATATAGAAGGTGAGATATTTAGTAGTTTTGCAAATAAGATGAGAAGTATAGGCAGAAATCTTAATAATATTAGTTATGAAATTTGACAGATTTGGTTTTACTTGAATTTTTGGTATTACCCTCATAGACAACACTTATTGTTAGTCTACTCTCCAGATATTCATTATTCATTTGTGTTCTTATTTTGATTTTCATGTTCTATCCGGAGAACAGTTAACTTGACCATTACCAGGATGTGTCATTTTTGCTTAACAGCAATTATAGTTTGTCTCGTAGGTGGGGCATTACTAAATGCATGTATGACTAATGCATGCTTTACTAAATGCATGTATGAATTTATACACAAAGTTCTAAAAATGAATATGGACATTTCAAAAATTAATTTATTCTTTTCCTTTGCTTATGTAGGAAAGGCAGAAATGTTTATGGTTTGGTCGTGACATATTTGGTCGAAGAAGTCTTCTGTGGAATGCGAATACTACTTCAGAATATTGTTTTTCACTGAGCTCCGTAGTAAAAGAAACTGATGGAAAATGCCATGTAAGAAATAGTTTAAAAATTAGTCACTTTAGTTATATTCTAGTAATTTTGTTAATAAATGTTTTATTAGTAAATTAATAAGAGGAGTATTATTACTCCTCTTATTAATTTACTAATATTATTATCAACGTAGAACATATTGAGTATTACAGCTCTGATTCATACTATCTATAAATGTTTTATATACTATTTGAAATAAAAATTTATAAAATATATCAAAACAGATTCTACAGTGTTTTGATTCAAGTTTTATACATTAAATAATATTAGTAAAATAATAAGAGGAGTTTACCTCAATATAGTACGTAGAACACTTCCGTATGATACCCTCCAGAAATTAAAACGAAAAAATCGACAACTTACCGGTACATTAGAGTAAAATATAAATAATTAAATAATCAATTTAACACAATTCAAATCAATTTAAAACAATTAAAAATCAAATTAACACAATTAAAAGAATCTAACGAAAATATTCAAAACGATTTTCCTTCCTGAAGCTGACAACGCTTTTCAACCATATGTCGTGATCACAGGAAGGAAAATCGTTTTGAATATTTTCGTTAGATTCTTTTAATTGCGTTTATTATAAACAAAAGGAATACAAAGGTACCACTAAACTTTAGCATTAGCAGAGGCGTTTAATGCAAGAAAGCAAGCTAAAAAAAAAAGCATGAATACAATAAGTAAAATAAATATCCTTTTATTATAAACAAAAGGAATACAAGGGTACCTCTAAACATTAGCATTAGTAGAGGCATTTGATTCAAGAAAGCAAGCTTATACACATCAGCCAAAAAAAAAAAAAAAAAAAACCTGTCTGTGTACCCCGTATGCACAAAAGATGTTATGTGAAAACATCTTTGACAAAAATCAGAACCATTTTAAAATCGAACAGCTAGAACTGAAGTTATGAACAATGTAACGTTTTATGCTCATGTTTGCTACTTACTCTACCAAATCAACTTTAGTAACATTAGCGTCATACTTCAGTCTAAAATATTTACCTAATTACCGATTTGATTGTAGCCATTTGTTGAATAGTATAATTGCAACAATAAGTATTTGAATTGTTGCAATCTTCATTTTTGTTACATTCCATTTTATATGCACAAATAAGGTGCCTTATTTGTGCATATAAAATGTAAGAAAACAAATTCAAGTTATTGGATCGGGTTAGTAAGAGAGCAAGTGGTTAAAGCATGACTTCAATATTTGGTCAACATACCTCTCTATTGATTGTATCAAATCACTATAGATCATCCTTGTTGACAGTCGCATGGAAAATGGAAATTAATTTAGCTAAAGATGACATAAGCAAAGTGGTTCCGATCAAGGAAAGTCTCGTCTCCCAACAGCAAATGTTGTTGAGGAGCGACATAAATATCTTAGAATCACCCCAGGAGAAACTAATGTACCACAGAGCTTGATGATGAGCATGCAGAGGAACTGTCCTTTCCCAGCATTTATGATGTTTTATGATTTAAGATGTTTTCACATAAAAAAAAACAGAGAAAAAACTTTCCATTTCAATCATCCATTCACACCAAAAGTTTTTGCCTTGAATTTATTTAAGCTGTCAACTTCCACGACAGATGGAAATTTGTTCCAACAATGAACCACCCACTGGCTTAAGGAAAATTTTTGCAGATTACAGTGTTTGGAGACTAGGCATCTGTGAGGTGATCTGATTAAGGTGTATAAAGCCTTGAATGGTTTGATCATGCACAATGCTGATGGGATTCTTCCTCTTGCTCAGAATAATCACCTGATAGGGAATAAATTCAAATTGAGGAAAGGCAGTTGTAAGATAGATGTGCAGAAGTTTGCCTTTAGCCAGCAGGTAGTTGATTGGTGGAACAGACTTCCATCTTTTGTTGTGGAAGTTGATAGCCTAAATAAATTTAAGGCTGAGCTGGACAGGTATTTGGAACGAATGGAGGGGTGAAATCGGAGCATTTTTTTTTTTTTTTGGCTGATGCTGTAAGCTTGCTTTCTTGCATTGTATGCCTCTACTAATGCTAATGATCAAGAGGAAGAATCCCATCAGCATTGAGCTTGTTCAGACCATTCAAGGCCAGTCTACCTCAGTCAGTTCACCTCGCAGGTGCCTAGTCTCCAGATGCTGCAATTTGCAGAAATTAAGCCTTTCTCTGTAAGAGCAAACCTTTGTTCCACTCACCAATCTTCTTGCCCTTCTCAGTACTCTTTCCAGCAGCTCTACATCCTTCCTAAAATGAGGCCTCCAGACCTGTATTCAGTACTCAATATGTGGCCTGACCATTGTCCCATACAAGGGCATAATCACTTCCTTATCACTGCTAGCAAAATTCCTGTATATTATTGACAAGACCCCATAAGCTATCTTGCTGGCTGTCTGCACTGTGCAGAAAACTTCATATATCAATGCACAATTATCCCCAGGTCTTTTTCATTCTCCATTTCCATGAGTGTAGTACTGCACAGTTGGTCATTACTCTAAGGTTACTGCTACCCATATTCAGTATTTTGCATTTGTTAATGTTAAACTTCAGTTGCTACCTCTCAGCCCATCTGCCCAACTTTTCTAGATCCTGTTGCAATAGCGTACTGTAATTAACTGTCATTAACAACCTTGCCAACCTTCGTATCGCCTGAAAATTGGACATTAAGCCTGATATTTCTTCCTCAATACCATTGATAAATACGGAAAGCATTAAGCCTGATATATCTGCATCAATACCATTGATAAATACAGAAAACAGCAATGGGACCAACACCCATCATGGGGGACTCCACTAATAACATTAGTGCACAAAGAGCAGTGTCCATTGATTACCACACTCTGTCTTCTCCCTTTAGCAGCAACTTGCTCTGAGGCACCTCCGTAGCCAGGTGAGGAGCAACAACAGTGCGTAGCACACGCTTCTTGATTAGACGGGGGTTCGAGCCTGTCACCACCAAATACAGACCATGCGGAAAGGTCAGGGAATGACCACCGCACCAGAGCAATATGGCCTTAGTTGCTAATGCTCCTAAAAAAAACCAAATAAATAACTTGCTCTGAATGCCATACTACTCCAGTTTGTACAGTAGTCTTCCATGTGCAACAGGATCAAAAACATTTCTAAAATCCAAGTATAAGATATCAAATTATTTTTTGCATCCAGTTCCTTTGTGCCCACATCATAGTATCCAATCAAATTGGTCAGACAAGATTTTCCATTAACAAACCTATTCTGTGTCTGAACTATGACTGTGGTCTTTTCTAGATGATTAGTATTAGTAACGGCCACATGGTGCAAGGAAGCCTATGGCTTATGCTGCACCAGCCAAAAAATATAAATAATAACTAATAATAATAATATAAAAATAAAATAAATAAATAACAATAATAATAAAATAACAAAAAAATAAATAAAATGAAATGATAAGAATAATAATAATAAGAAGAAGAAAAAAAAATAAATAACAAATAAGAGAAAAGGAAATGGACAACCTAAGCATTTCCCTCCTCCCATAATGATCCTGCAGTGCTTCTTTAATTAGTCACTCCATTATTTTCCCCAGAACAGAAATTTAACTAACAGGTCTGTAATTATTCATGTCACCCTTTGATCCTCCTTTGTGAATTAGTGATACATTTTCACAGCTCCAGTCCATGAAGACTTCCCCTGAGTCCAAGGATGCTCTCATAATCATGGCTAAGGATTTGCTTACTTCCTTTGCTGCCTCCTTAAATATAACTGGATAGAGCCCATCCACTCCACGTGCCTTTCTTATGTTTAACTTCAACAATTTCTGCTCCACTTTGCTCTCAGGTATTACAAAATCATTTAGCTTTCTGTTAGAGTTTGATAAGCTTCTCACCTCCACTTCCCTACATAATTTCTGATGTGTGAATGTATATGCAAAATACTCATTCAGTTTTTTAGCTCCCTGAGCAAAATCATCAATAGTTGAACCATCAATGTCAAGTGAACCAATCTGATTCACCCCCTTCCTTCTAGAGTAAAACTTATATCCTGAATAGCACAAAGGCATAGGGACTCAGATAGAATTCAAACTGGAACAATCATTTATAAATAGCACTAAAACAAACATATGGCTTAATCATACGTTTGACAAAAAGAGAAATTATTAAAACAGGTACAGGTACCAAAAAAAAAAAAAACAGTTGTACATAACATAAAACAAGATGCTCATTGCTTAAATTTTTTGCATAGAATATGTAAGAGAAACGTAAATATTCTTTAATTCTAATCATTAATTCTTTTCTGATATTTGTTAATTAATGTCAGTGTGTAACGAGGAAAGAGTCTGTTCTATAAATCTAATGTGATTCTCTAGCAGAACTAATTCAGGTCTTTTTCCAAGTAGTAGTAGTAGTAGTAGTAGAGGTATGTGATGCAAGAACGCAAGGTTATCTGGCATTAGCCAAAAAAAAAAAAAAAAAATATGAGCAGGAAATTGTCAGAGTCATATGGAGGATGGAGATTAAAGATAAATTATAAGGCAGAATACTTAACATCAAAAGCAGAAGTTCTGAAGATTGAAGGATATAAGCTTAAAACAGTACGTAAATTTAAATACTTGGTATCTATGATACAGGATGATAGATCGTCTAAACTGGAGATTGAGAAGATAATTAACGACAAAAGGAAATTGATAGGTATGCTGAATGCAATCCTGTGGAGTAGAAATATACTCAATAAGACAAAGAGACTTATCTACCAAACAATAGTACAGAGCATTATGCTTTATGGGGCAGAAACATGGACAGTGAATAAAAGACAACAGGGGAAATTCCTTGCAACAGAAATGGACTACTGGAGAAGAGCAACAAGAAAATTAAGACTGGAGAAAATAAGAAATGAACAGATTCAACAAATGATGGAAGCGAAAACTGATATAATCCAGGTAATTGAAACAAAAAAGCTGAGGTGGTATGAACATACCAGAAGAATGGAGAAGGATAGACTTCCAAAAGTGATTATGAATTGAGCGGCACCAGGAAGAAGGAAGAGAGGAAAACCAACCTTGATTGTCAGTAATTGAAATATTAATCAAAAAACCTGCATACTTTCAACAATTGGACGTCAGCCAGACTTCCATGACATGAAGCTGGAGATTGTAACAATTGAACATGCTGCCAATTGAAGTGCATGCTTTTTAAGTGTGTGTGAAATGGTTCCCAAACTACTGAGACCTATGGACCCTTTCAAAAATCAAAAAAAAGTTTATGGACCCCTTCAAAAATCAAGAAAGGTTTGCAGACCCCTATATATATATATATATATATATATATATATACACACAGGTGACCCCCGCTTAACGCTGATCATTCGTTCCGGAAAAACAGAGCGCTAAGTGAATCCGCGCTAAGCGAGCGCCGCTTTCCCATAAGGTAACATGTATTTATGAGCTGCGGTCGGTGCCATAGGATATTTCCTAATGAATAATAAACAGTAATGAAAAGATGCACAAATGTAGGTCAAAATATTTAATATTCAAATATTTGCACATATAAAATATTCTGCATTGCATACGTATAATTATGTGGTAACTACTTGCGTATCAAAAGTAAATTTAAAATTCCAATTAAAATAATGAATTTAATTTAATTGATGAATTTAATCATGAAAAATGTGTGGATTTTGAGTTGGACTTTGGCCCTCTTCCAAATAAACTAAAAGGGGTATTAATTTTAAATCCCCCGCAGCGTTACAACCAACAATAAAGTCAACCGATCCTTCGCCGCTTTGAAACCTGGCATGTTTTTTTCTTCTTTCAATATGAAACTCCTTTTAGGCATTCGTTTCCACAAAAGTCCTGCTTCAGCTATGTTAAAAACTTGTTGAGAAGTATAACACATAATACCCCTCTTCAATAATTTTAACAAGTTCTTTTTTGAAAGTTTCGGCTCCTTGATCTGCACTTGCGGCTTCTCCCTGGATTTTAAATCTATTCAACCAGCCCTTACCAGTTTTAAATGGTTCCACATTTTTTTTTTTTTTTTTTTTTTTTTTTTAGGCGACTTTTCTTCAGATCATCATATTGGCTAATCTCTTTCTCTCTCTCTCTTTTTTTAATATTTAACTTAATTCAATTCTGCATTGGAATATTATCTTCAATAAAATTAGTCTTCCATTTCAATCCTAATAGCGGGCCTAGTCCTATAGAATAGAATAGAATCTTTAATTGCAGCAATGATAGACATACAATTAGTCCCGTCACGGCATGGTGGTGCCAGGGGTTTACAAAACATATTTACAAAAGATACATGAGAAAGTTGCTTGCAGTGGAACAGCTATCTTTCCCGCTGCAAAAATTAATTCTTTATTTTTTTATAATTGTTCTTACAGTTAAAGTTGCAAGTCCTAAATTATGGCACACATCCGTTTGTCGTTGACCGGAATCGATTTGCTTCAAAACGTCTAATTTAATTTTCAAATTCAGTCTTTTTCTTACATTTATAGTCTTCGTACTGCGCCCAGACGTTGTTGCTTTTTCATTCCTATCAGTCATTATTAGCTCTTCGAAAATGTAACTGCGTTGGTTGCATTAATTATGATACACTGTTCAAGTAAACTTTCCGTTACGCACGATGTCTAATACTCTACTGAGTGATGACTAGACTTCGGATAAATGCATATAACGCAAATATTACAAGCAATATACTTGATCATTTTTTAAAATGTTGATCTCGGAACTACGTAACAAGTCACTGTACTGAAACTAAATTAGCGTGCGAGAAAATTTCACTGAGCGTGGGAAAATTTCTCAAGTCGGCGTGGGAAACGTTTTAATGCTGTTTTGCTATTCATTTTCAAGCTATCGACTCCATCAAATGAAACGATTTCGTTAATATGTCAAAAATGTAATCTGTAAAAGAGCGTTATAGTGATCTGTGACAGCGTTATAGTCAGATATGGGTTATAATATAAGAACAGCATTATAGCGAATCAGCATATAGCGAACCGCGTTATAACGGGGGCCTGCTGTAGTTCCAGATTTGGGAAAGTTCTAGTTTTAGGGAACTATATACAGTGAAACTTCCCTTTAACGGACAGCCATGGGGAACAAAAATGTGTCCGCTAACAAAAAGTCTGAAGGAGAAAAAAAAAACAAGAAAGAAAGAAAAATCGTTAAACATTTAATGTAAAATTAAATTAAAATATATACAGATTTTGAACAATATTTTTGTAAATAATATACAATTACATACACAAGAGATAAAGAAAAATCGTTAAACGTTTAATGTAAAATTAAATTAAATTATATACAGATTTTGCACAATATTTTTGTAAATAATATACATACAATTGTGCTATGCATATTATGACTTTATCTTAAGAAAAATACATACAGCAATCACTTATTTTCTTCTGCACCTTCTTCCGGCTGATAATTTTGTTTTCAACGTTTGTTTGAGTGAAGAAACCATCGAAAGTCCTTCAGTATCACAATTACATACACAAGATATAAAGAAAAATCGTTAAACGTTTAATGTAAAATTAAATTAAATTATATACAGATTTTGCACAATATTTTTGTAAATACAGGCATACCTCGGTTAACGTTACCTCTGATAACGAAGCTTCGATATAACGAAGTCGGCAATTTCAAGCCCCATTTAACATAAAAAAAAATTCCAGTTTAATCACCTGAAATCTAAACAAACTGAAGAAATTACGGAAACCTTTGGGGCTTCTCGTGGTTGGTTCGAGAAATTTAAAAAACGGGCCAGGATTCATAGTGTAAAATCAACAGGAGAAGCTGCAAATAAGTTTCCAGAAAAACTAAAGGAAATAATTTAACGTCAAAATTTTCCAAATTTGGTGTTCAATGTTGACGAAAGCGGTTTGTTCTGGAAACGGCTACCAACAAAAAGTTTCATTTCTATTGAAGAAAAATCAGCTGCTGGGTTCAAAGCAGCCAAAGACCGTTTAACATTGCTCTTTGGATCAAATGCCTCTGGCGATTATAAATTAAAATTGTTATTAGTTTACTATTCAGAAAATCCGAGGGCGTTAAAAGGTAACATGAAAATAAATTTACCTGTAATATGGAAAGCAAATAGAAAAGCGTGGGTTACCAAGGAGTTATTTACTGATTGGTTTGTTAACCACTTTTGTCCTGAAGTAAAACGGTATTGTCAAAAAAAAACAACTTTGAAGAAAAAGCTCTTTTGTTGTTAGACAATGCTCCTGGACATCCTACTGATCTTAAAACGTTGGACACATGCATTCCTGTCAAAGTTGTGTTTCTTCCAGCAAACACAACTTCCCTGATTCAACCATTGGATCAGGGAGTAATAGCATCATTTAAAGCTTATTATCTGCGTCGAACATTAAGCAGTTTAACTGAACTAGAGGATAAAGAGGAAATGACAGTTAAAACTTTATGGAAAAACTACACCATTAAAAACAATTGAAAATATTGATAGTTCTTGGAAAGAAGTCACTAAGAAATGCTTAAATGGAGTTTGGCACAAAATATGGCCAGAAATTATACCAGAAGATGAAAATAACATCCAAGATATTAGAAATGAAGTTATCCAGATGGCTCAATCACTAGGTTTCGAAAATGTCGATGAAGAGGATGTTAGAAATTTATTGAATGCAGAAGATGGTGGTCTTTCAGTGGAAGATTTAGAAAACCTTGTTAGCAACGAAGACAAAGATAATGAAGACGAAGTTAAAGAAGTTCCTGCCGAAAAAGTGTTAACAACCAAAGATTTAAAAAGGTGCTTAAATGACATTGAAAACGTTTCAAATTTTTTTAGTGAAAATGATCCTGAGTTAGGAAGAAGTGTTATTGTTAAGCGATTAATGTTAAATGCAATAACTCCGTATAGGCAATTGCTAAATGAAAGAGAAAAAAAGCATAAACAGTCAACTTTAGACTCATATTTTAAAATGTGATTTCACTTTGTATGTAAGTTGACTGTTTATTTAATAAAACTTTTCTTTGTTCGAAAAAAAAGCTTTTCATTTTCTTTACGTAGGAACGTGTCCCTATTCTGGCCATAGTATTTTTACCTCTGAAAACGAAGTTTTGCTTAACGAAGTTATTTCGTGGAACGCATCCTATTCGTTATTCGAGGTATGCCTGTAATATACATACAATTGTGCTATGCATATTATGACTTTATCTTAAGAAAAATACATACAGTAATCACTTAATCACTTATTTTCTTCTGCACCTTCTTCCGGCTGATAATTTTGTTTTCAACATTTGTTTGGAGTGAAGAAACCATCGAAAGTCCTTCAGTATCTTCTTCAGTGGCGAAAAACATTTTTAAACGATTGATTTGTATGAGCGCTTCTTCTATTTTCATCGGTGGTTCGTCATTAATATGTTCTTCGACAGAATGACCTCCTTCCATTTCTGCATCCTCATGAGGAACTTCTTGAAAAATATCGATGATAATGTCGTTGATATCTAGAGCACCATCTTCTGTAGTGAGGTTTGAGTCTATATCTTTGTAGCCAGGGTCACTTGTAGCGGAAGTATCGTACATTATCAATAGATGTTGAAGTTCTTGTTCTTCTTGGAGCTCCACATTGCTGTTCACAACTTCAATTTTTGCATTTGAGAAGCCAGACTTTACAAAACAGTTCACGACAGTTTGTTTTCTAATTGCATTTACTGAAGAGGAAATCCACTGAATTGCATATAGGATGCTGATTTTCTTTGCAAGGTCACTTGCACATGTTACATCGTTCATGTTTGCAATGAGATGTCTTAAAACATGTTTTCTGTAGTGAAGTTTAAAATTTTTTATTATCCTTTGATCCAAGGGCTGACACTCTGCAGATGTGTTTGGTGGCAGAAAAATGATTTGAATGTTGGACAATTCAGTGTGTGGGTGAGATGCAGCATTATCCATGAAAAGAATAATTTTTCTGTTTTGACGAATCATGTTTTGGTTAAAGTGACTTATCCATTCGCTCATGATATCTCGTGTCATCCATGCTTTTTTATTAGACTTCCAGTCAACATCCAAAAGATTTAGCTTTATGCCCTTGAAACAACGAGGATTTTGTAGGTTTCCTATAACAAGAGGTTGTTCAGTCTCCCAGCATATTTGTACACAATAGTACAGTCAAGCGTTCCTTAGAAATTTTTCTGCCCTGGCACTTTTTGTTTTTTAGACTCGTGTTTTCAGGAAGAGCTTTAAAAGAACAACCCTGTTTCGTCACAGTTGTAAATATCCTTAGCTTCAAAATCACGACATAATTCTTCCAATTTGACGGTCCACTCTGTTACAACCCCAGTATCAACAGATCCACCTTCACCACAACAGATCCAACTTCACTACTTCCAAGAAATTTTATGCTGAGTTTTGAACTTGTCTAGCCATTCCACAGAAGCTTTGAACTCATTTACTCCCATAGATTTCACAACCTTCAAAGCCTTTTCCATAATAATAGGCCCATTAATGGGAATTTTTTTAGCATGTGCGTGACAAATTTGAAGTCCAACAGTTTTCAGGAATGATTTTTGAACCTGATCATTTATGTGTTGCCAAAATTGATTGAGCAGTTCATTTTTTTCTTTAGGCTGTCGCTTATCTGCGTCTTCCCGATTTTGAATTTTACAGCGAGATTGCGAACACTATTTTTTTGCCGATCATACGCATTAATGAGTTCGACTATCTTTTAAAGTTAAATGTTTACGAGAAGACATTGTGCACTTCACATGACACTGAAGAAAACTGAAACTGAAAAGACGAAAGGCCGACCATATCCCCCCCCCCTGCACACACACCGAATTCATCAGAAGTTTTACACATGCCTTAAAATTCTTGAAAAAGGGTTTAGAACCGCGACATAAACCTTAATAAAATTCAGAGAATCGGAAATAGAAAATAAACAAACGATTGAGGCAATATGTGGAAGAAACGTTCCTAGAAAAAGGGCCGTGAGCTCGCCCGCTGTCCGTTATGGGGAGATCAAATTAAGTGCTAATCTAAACGAAACAGTGCAGATTGCCTGTCCACGTCCGTTACAGAGAATGTCCGCTAGACAGAAGCTGCAAACACGTTAAAACCAATGGAGGTGAGTTGGGGAATTTGAAAATGTCTGTTGTAGAGAGATGTCCGTTAACGAGAGTTGTAGAGAGATGTCCGTTAGGAGAAGTTTCACTGTATATAGTTTCCCAAACTGGGGTCCGTAAAACGGACCCCAGTTTGGGAAAAGCTGCTTTAGTAATTGGATGTGAGAAAGGTGCCAATAATTTTAAATTCACATTTTTCAGCATTTGCTTATGCTTATTAAGAATAGGCTTACGTTGAATTGCATTTTTCCTGTTTGTATGATAACTAAGATTTCTGGAATTTTCAGTCGTAGAATCAAAGAAAAACTTTTCTTGAAAGGCATTGGGAGTTCAGCCGTGTGGAGTAGAAGATAAGCACAACTGCTGGAATCATATGGGTTCTTGATGACCCTGCACATTTTGATGTTTCAGTTTACTTTTTTGAATGTTCTAATTAATTTACTTTTTAACAATTTAACTAGCCGTAATGCTTTAACATTAGTCAAGGACTGTAGTATATTTATTTCACTCCCCCCCCATTATTTTTCCATTATTCTAGTCCATTTAATTTTTCCTCCATCTCCAATATGTCATCCATGAATGCTTGTATGTACAGGTAACCCTCGTAACACAGTAGTTAGGTTCCTATAAAATCTGGTGTAGTACTAAACCAGTACAAAAAGGGGGTTACATTTCAATAGCTAACAAAAATACGCCATTTTGTTAACAATGTTAACAAAGCTGACAAAAATACACCATTCTAGATTTCATGCATCTTCAGCTCTCTTTAAAAAATCATTAATCTGGGTTTGTTTGCATTTGCTGGATAGATCTTTTTATTCCATCATATGGAACTAAGCATTTTTGAAGCTATCTTTTGAACTTTGGGCTCCTTTCAGTAGAAGAATCTGAATTCAATAAATAAGATTCTAATTGCTCGGCTAAAACTTTATGCCTTTCCTTATACTTTTTAGTGTGAAATTTGGAAATTCAGAGTTTTCATTTGTACTATCATCTTCTGAATTGATTTGATTTGTCTCCGATGCCATTTTCCAAAGGAATTTCCCCTGTTGTCTTTTATTCACTGTCCATGTTTCTGCCCCATAAAGCATAATGCTCTGTACTATTGTTTGGTAGATAAGTCTCTTTGTCTTATTGAGTATATTTCTACTCCACAGAATTGCATTCAGCATACCTATCAATTTCCTTCTGTCGCTAATTATCTTCTCAATCTCCAGTTTAGACGATCTATCAACCTGTATTATAGATACCAAATCTGCTTCGCCAGCCTCTTTTTCTACCAGTAATTCTTGAAGGTCTTCATTAATCATATATATATATATATATATATATATATTTTTTTTTAGGAGCATCGGCGACTAAGACTATGTTGCTCTATGTGTTCAAATTGTGTGTTCTGAGGTCAATTTTCTATTTTTCTAGACGAAAAACCTGAGTTTCTTGGAGAAAAAAACCATGTTACACTTACCTGATGCCGACTAACACAGCTCCTGTCATTGATGGGATTCGAACTCAGGTCTTTTCCACTGGGGTAGGGGCGATTCTACCAACTGGGCTAACCAGGAAGGTTTCAGCAGTCATATCATCGAAACCTTTCCCTCCTACCGACTTAGCAATTTCTGCACTAGATAGTAGTACCTGGCCAGGATATATGTGCCTAAGGATGGACACCAGGTAACAGACAACTAGGTGTTGCTTTCAACCTCCTTTGGAGGCAACAAAAAGGCCTGTAGACAAGCATATTGTTTTTCAGCGCAGTTTCTAAAGGTGGAGTTTGGCTAATGCCCAGAAGCCACCCAAAACAAGTTATAAATATTTACATATATTCATACATATTGCTTTTCATAGTTTGTAAGTGAAGCTTTATAATTGGAAAGAGTTTATTTCAAAGAATCAGATGATTGTAAATAGAAAGTTTGTTTGTTTGTACCTATGTATATTTGTATATATGTAAATAAATATAATGTTAATATATCGCACGGATTCCATTTTCTGTTTGGTTCGACCATATATTCTGAATGAACTGACTCTGGCCATACATTTTTCCAACATGCATTTAATGTTGACAGTTTTACTTTGAGCAATAAAGCTATGATTCCAATACAGTCCACAGTTGAAAAATGTTTCCATGCTTCCATCACTTTAATTTTCCATCAATTCAATTCTGAATCAATTTTTTCCAAAATCCATCATAAACATTTTCTGATGTAATGAGTTTCAAAGGTAGATATAAGTTGTACTAGGTGGTAGGAACATTACTTCAACGTTTGGATAACTTAAATCTTTTGGATGGCCTGGCATGTTATCCAAATAGTAATAAAACTTTGGAATCTAGGTTTTTCCACAAGTTCAATAGCACAGAACTAACCACAGGAATTTCCCAATAATTTTTTTTTTGCATAATGATTAGCAAGCCAAAAGCGAGGATTCACAAAAAAGAATGGAAAAGTTGAAAAATTACATCCAACATAATATCAGTTTTTCCCAGCACAAAAGCTCAAAAATACTGTGTTATGCAAGGTTGCCACAATTCTAACCATGTTGTAGAAGTACCGTGTTATAAGGGGGTTGCCTGTGTATTGTATTCTACACACTCCTCTGGTTTGCAGCTGACTGCTGTAGAGGTTTGTATATACCAGATTATAAATTTTAAAAAATTTCAAATTTGATGATATTTAAAAAAAGCCTGTTCATAAGATAAATGATGCTTAAAAAAGGTAAAGTGCAGCCATTATCAACCCACTGCAGGATGGAAGCCTCCTCAACAATTCATGCTGAGGGAAATGAACCATAATCTGCCCACTGGTCCATTGCGAGTTGGCGGATCGACCGTATTCAGCAGTCAGGGGCTTGAACCCCGGACTACTCAAAGAGCGTGTGCTACTGCACTCCTGCTCCTGACCACTCGGCTACGGATACTTACTGTTCTTAATCCCTCCAAAAATAAATCGTCATCTCATAATAGAAGAATTGTTCTGTATATGTGTATACTATCTTTGGAAGGGATGTGAATTTATTTAATGGAAAATTCATTATTATTATTGAAGTTTTTTATTCCTTCCTCTTTACCTGTGATAGTTTTTAGCAGTGCATGGATATGCCACCAGTATCTAGATGTGTGTTTACTGTTCTTTTATAATCATTTGTACATTCATTTAATGCTGGAAGTATATTCATGTCACCAAAATCAGCAGTACAATCGTACTTTCAACTGAATATACTAAAATAACTGAACAGAACAATTACTGTCAATAAATAAATTTAGTAACAGAATGGTTGAATTGAAAGCATTTCCAAGATATGTCATTTTTGTTGTTTAGAGGTCAGTGAAGGTTAGAATACAGAATAGGTTAAATTTCTTTCAAGTTTATTTCCTTTTTTTTTTTTTTAAATGCATACATTTTAGTGATAATCATTAATTCAACTGTATGCAGGAGTGCAGTACATAAAAAAAGAAACTCACATGGATAAATCAACAAATATAATTTCCCACAAGATGATTAGACTAATTAAAACTCCAAACAGTTAAAATTTGGATACTGAAGTCAAAATTTACATACTGGTACTAAATACTCTTGAGTCCAATTTCATTTTACATAAAAGGTCAATAGTAGGTTAAAAAAATGCTGGAAATATGTCAGTTCTTGAATTAATTTTAGGAATGAAAATATCAACCATGTGTAGGTTAATTAGTTTAATAGAAAAAAATACTGGAACCCTTAGAAATGCTAAAAGAATAGTTCACTCTAAGAAGAGGCAATGAGAATGTATATTGAAGATGGGAATGTAGCATGGAATGAGTGAAGGAAAATTACTAAAATTGTGAACTGAATTGCAAATAAAATACCAGGAATGAAGACTGTATGCAAAATTAAAAGAATGAAGGCAGAAGTAAAATTAAAAGAATGAAGGCAGAAGTAAAATTAAAAGAATGAAGGCAGAAGTAAAATTAAAAGAAAATAACTACTTAGAGCATTGTAATCTCTGCATTGTTCAGTTTGATTTTGTTTGACTAGATTTGAAAGTTATTTCTGGAAAGAAAACTCATAAATTGCACAAAAGTTAGCAGTAGATAAAAATCAGTATCATGAAAAGGATCAGATATTTCAAAGGTCAGGTACTGCATGTAAAGTGCTAAAGCATCTGAAAAAAATTAGGAACAGCAGTACTTATATGAGTGGAATATAAATAAATCAAATGTACTAAAGGGTTTTCCCCCCTATGTAGTAGTCGGGGGAGGTGAGGGAATGAATCATTGATATGAGTACAGAAAATCAACTCCAGATTTTCTGAGGCGCCTCCGTAGCCAGGTGGGAAGGAGCAGCAGTGCATAGCACACGCTTCTTGATTAGACCGGGGTTCGAGCCCGTCACCACCAAATACGAAGGATGCGGAAAGGTCACGAAATGATCACCGCATATCCCGGAGCAATATGGCCTTAGTTGCTAATGCTCCTAAAAATCAAATAATAAACAAACAAACCAGATTTTCTGTACTTCTATCATTATCAATTTATGCCCTGAGAGGGCATAAATTCAAATTGAGGAAAGCTAGATGTAGGATAGACGTGCGGAAATTTGCCTTTAGCCAGCGGGTAGTTGGTTAGTGGAACAGACTTCCATCCCTTGTCGTGGAAGTTGATAGCCTAAATAAATTTAAGGCTCAGCTGGACAGGTATTTTGAACGAACGGAGGGGTGAAGTGGAAGTGGGTTTTTTTTTTTTTTTTTTGGCTGATGCTGCATAAGCTTGCTTTCTTGCATCATATGCCTCTACTAATGCTAATGCTAATTATTCTGACACAAGAAAATAGATGACATAATAACTAAATGTGAAAACTCTTTCCTTCTGACAAAACAGAATGCCTTTCCTTCATTTAAATACATGGTCTTATATATGATTTAAATACATGATATTAATGGGTTTATACATTTAAATACAAGACCATTAAGTTCATGTGGAACCTGAATTTCAAATTTCTAACCTCATTATCCCTGTCGTTAATGACTGGGATTGACATTGATCTTAGATCATTAAAAATGTATATAATTCCTGTTTATTCACAGGTGCTGATGTATCATTTAGCTGATGCCAGTCTATCTCCAAATTACAGTTATTTAATTTTGCATTTATCTTTAGTATCACATATTTGTAGAATAGAAATAACTGTTTGGTATCCCATCATCTTTATGGGTAAATCACATCTAATTTATGAACTTTGGGTACATAGAGCATTCTTAAATTGTGAGATTATTTTATACTGAAGAATTTACTATAAACAAAATGTATATTTTCTTCTATTTAATATTTTTAATAACTGGAGATAATATTACTCTTCTTTTTCAAATATAATTTTAGTGGGAAGAAGTGCCTGCTGCTTGTATATATTGCTTGGATTTGATGAAAAGTCAAGCAACAGGAATGTGGTTCATAAGGAGATATTCTTGGCTGAAATCACCATCCGGAAAAAGTATGAATTATGAATTGGAGTCTTTTTCTTGTTTCAAGTATAGTCGAATATTTATGGAATGTCAGTCTTTGCCTTATTTTGTTCCACCCATAAAGATTCCTTTGAACAGGCGGTTACCTGTAACTAATAATTTAGCACATTCCTCCAGTACATTTGAAAATGTAGAACAGTTGTCAGCTGAAAATAAGTCAATATGGATGCATTTGGAAATGCTGCCAAATGTTAAAGAAGAATTAAAGTTATTAGTAGAAAAGTTTTTAAAAATTCTTGAACAAGCAGTAAGTTGTAGAATAAATAATCAGCCATTTTTATGTAAGAAGTGTATGAAACTATATATTCAAGAAAAAAGCAGCATATATGACAAATCTAAAAACTTAATTCACTACTACAAAAATAAAAAATGCAATCATCCTTCAGTAGCAATTCTGTTCTCTGGTGGTGTAGATTCAATGGTCATAGCAGCTCTTGTAGATAGGTAAGCATAATTAGTTTTTATACCATAAAGTTATATATTTACATGACTTCTTTTTGCTTAGTTTTTATTACTAATGAGACTATAATCTCCAGCCTTTTACACAAGCTGACTATCTCAGGAAGTTCAGTTTTAACTAAACAGAATATCTGCGAAAGAGAAATTGTAGTAGTAGATGTTTAGGATATTAAAAAAAATAATAAAAGTTAAGTGTAGAGGTGTAAACAGTTCGTCCTATTATGAAATATCAGGAAAGTTTGTCTCTGAGACGGTGTTATGGTTTTGTCATTATTCAAAAGAAATAATGACAGAAATAATGGGTTTAAATCTTATCATTGACTGGAGAATCCTTAAAAACTTCTGTAATTGGAGCTGTATTAGCCGACCTCAAGCAAAGGGTGTAGTTCCTCCCTCACTCTTCCCTAAGTTATTCTGATTTGTCATTTTGCACAATATTTAAATTTTTCCACATGCACATGAAGTACAGACAAATTGCATGTAATCCACATGAGAATTGAACCTCATCCATCAAACACTACAACAGTGGACACTAATCCACATTAAAAATATCTCCAGAAAAAACTAAAAAAATTCTGCTGAAAGGCTCACTAAAAAGATCACTTGTCATAAACATCTCAGCCATCTCTATCACAATAGTCTAGGAGTTAAAATACCTCGGTATCATTTTTGATAGCAAGCCCTCCCCATATTGACCACTAGCAAGAAAATTAGGAATTATGGAGCCATGATCTCAGGGATCACCAGATGTGAACTGGGGACTTTAAAAGAAAATACTTACTCCAATCTATAAAGCTGTTTTCATTCCAGTCATCTGTTATTGGGTTGGAATCTGGTATAACAGAACAACAACAGACAGAATTAAAAGAAAACTAGAAAGTATACAGAGAAACGTTCCACTGGCCATAACCAGAGCTTTCTGTATGGTGAGTACCACTGCCCTGCAAGTCTTGGCAGGTACTCTATCCGTGGACTTGGAAATAATATGCTGAGGTCTTTATTATAGATGTAGAAAAACTACGTCCACTGAACATACATCTGGGCTGTATTGGCAGTTGATTCAAAGAGAGAGAGAGAAAAAAAAATACCACTAGGCTTTACATGGCTGTGGCAAGCAAATTGGGAATAGTTCACAAAGGGTGAGGTGAATAACATTCATTATGACATTCATATTAACAGGACATAGGTCCTTTAATGCGAAGGTGACTAGTATTAGCTTATCTGATGACCCAGACTGCACTTGTGGTGCACCTGAAGATTGGAAACACTTGCTATATGATTGTCCAATCTATGCCAACCCCTGAAGCCTGCTTACCTCTAAGGATTGACCTGCTCCCTGCAGGTCAAGAATACCTCATTATCACTAAAAAGGAATACTACAAAGCTTTCAGATGCCCAAACTATATTTGAAACAAGAAGTTAGAACTTTAGACAAAATACAAATGCCATCCCCATGCACCTTGAACCATTAAACTGTATATGGCACTATATAATTCAAACCAAAAATCTTCATGTTGATTAGCCCTGGCCTTGACCCCAAAACCCCATGACCTGCTCTTGCAGCCTGTCTGCATTGCCCAGAAAACTTCATATCTGACTGCACGAAAAACTCCCAGGTATTTTTCATTTTCTACCACCCTAAGCATAGTACCACACAGTTGGTACATTCCTCTGGGGTTACTTCTACCCACATGCAGTACTTTGCATTAGTCAATGTTAAACTTCAGTTGCCACTTCTGAGCCCATCTGTCCAAATTTTCTAGATTCTGTATCATCTGCAAACTTCGACACTAAGCCTGATATACCTTCATTGATAAATATACAAAACAACACAGAACCCTGTGGAACTCCACTAATTACATTAGCCCACGAAGAGCAGCGTCCATTGATTACCATCCTCTGTCTTCTCCCACTCAACCATCCTTTTATCCATTGTAGCGACTTACCCTTAATACTATTCTGCTCCAATTTGTACAGTAGTCTACCATGCACAACAGTGTTAAAAGCTTTCCTGAAATCCAAGTATATGATATCAAAATTATTTTTTGCATCCAGTTCCTTTGTAACCACATCATAATATCCAATCAAATTTGTCAGACAAGACTTTCCTTTAACAAACCCATGTTGTGTTTGAATTATTGCTGCAGTCTTGTCTAGATGATTCTGAAATGCATCTTTAACCAGTGACTCCATTATTATTTTCCTGGAACAGAAGTTAAACTAAGGTCTGTAATTACTCATGTCAACCTTCAATCTCCCTTTGTGAATTGGGAATACATTTGCACATCTTCAGTCCGTGGGGACCTCCCCTGAGTCCAAAGATGCTCTCACAATTATGGCTAATGGTTTTCTTAGTTCCTTTGCTGTCTCCTTTAATATAACTGGTTAGATCCCATCCACCCCAGGTGCCTTTCTTATGTTTAGCTTCAACAATTTCTCCTCCACTTTGCTCTCAGTTATTACAAAATCATTAAGCACCCTGCTACAATTTAATAACCTTCTGGCGTTTTCCTTCCTTAATAAACATGTGTGAATGTGTATGCAAAATACTCATTCAGTTTGTTTGCTATCTGAGCAGGATCATCAACAGTCGAACCATCGATATCAAGTGGACTAATCTGATTCATCCCCTTCCTTTTAGAGTTTATATAAGTAAAGAAATCCTTGCTGTGTTTCTTAGCATCCTTTGCCAAAGGTTTCTCTTAATCTGCCTTCGCTTCCCTAATATCCTTTGTGACTTGATTACAGACTAGCTGATAACTATCATAGGCTTCTGCGTTGTCTGATAATTTATATGCATCCTATGTATTTTTCTTCTCTGCCACAAGTCTCATTAGTTCATTTGAAAACCATTTAGTGAGCACCTATACCCTCACATAGAGCACTCTGGCCCTAAGACTTTAACCCCCTCTTCCCCAGGGCCAAGCCCACTTCCCTCCTCACCCCCTAACTTTCTCCTGGTGGACTCTAGGCTACCAAAATGTTTAGTAGCCTTTTAAATTTGACTTGCTGCATTATGGCCTTAGCTGCCAATGCGCCATTAAAAACCAAATCAAACCAAAACTGGTGGACTCTACCATCCGAAACACTTTCTGTGCTCTTGAAACAGACCCCCCCCCCATTGAAGGTGAGTTGCCTCTACAGGGTGCCCCTCTGTCCTTTTATCATCTAATTCCTAGTGAAAGTCGTCTTCTTCACCTTCACCTATTATCCACAACATAAGTCATCACCACCGTGCTCTCTTCTAACAAAAATTCTTTTTTTTTTTTTTTAAGGGGGCCCTCCCTGGCAAACTCGGGTGATGGCAAGGTTCACCCAGCCAGTGATCTTAGCCTATTACTCAGCTTACCTCCACATGGTTCTTGGTGTTCCAGTTGCCCCATGGCTAAGAGGCCAGATGAACAACAGACCAACATAACCTCATACAGTTACACACTGTCTAGCCTTCACAGATTTTGTATTGCATCAAAAAGTTGTATCACAGAGTTGGAGGATACCCCAAGAGCTGCAAGACATTGAATACTATAAACATCAATTAATACACTAACCGTTGTAGTTTTATGCGCAAAGGGCTTTTGAAAGACAACTGACTGACCGACTAACTACTCAGTCATTTAATCATGAAAGCTTTCACTGGCTGTAATGTTCTGCTACACCTAAAATGCTTAGATGCAAATTGCTTAACCAGATTTAATCAGGATTTCAGTCTAATGTAGTGGTTTGTAGTCCGGTATCTGTATATTGTTGGACTGCAAGAATATATCAGAAAATGGCAAACGGAATTGTGTACATTGTCTGTTTTGATTATATGATCTTGAGATTTGACCACGTGTATCATAAAACTCACTGCCAGTTGTAAAATGGCATAACTGCTGTAAACATGATCATATGCAAAGATGCATAGCACAACAGAAATTCTGCTTGTTAATGAGACCAGTCTGGCAAAAAGGTTTGGTTTAGCTAGTTACGCATTGAAATACAAATAAAAATGTTAATACGATCCAATGATTTCTTCTGATAATGTTTTCAGCTTTAAAATGGTAGTATATCTATAAACAGACATCCTTTCATTTGAAAGGATGTCTGTTTATAAATTTGCTGAAAATTATGAAATTTAGAAATTTCAAACCAGAGCCACCTTTGACCATCTGCATCTCCACACTCTGCTGCTATAGTCTCAACATCATGACAGAATAATATTGTCCAGAACAGAGATCAAGAAATGCATCTCAAATCTGTACAGAACTTAGCCACATTTGCCCATATTTTTGTGAAATTTTCACTTCCTGGTATCACAACTAATGATACCACAGAGGTAAAATTGGTGATGCTACATGATGATGGAGACAGCTGCCTTTTTATGAATTATTTATATATTTATTTATTTTTTATAAATCCCAAAAGGTATTAGAACCTATAATCCTTAGTACTGTGCATGGGTTGAAGCTTAAGGAGACAGTAGATACTTGTTGACATTAGACTTGAATTTCTGTAGATTGTAATTCTCAGGAAATGCATATGGAGGAAGGTTGTTCCAGAAAACAAAAGTTGAAGGGATAAAGGAGGAAGAACAAAAGTTGGTTCTGTGATTTTGAAGTTGGACAGTAAATAGCTGTAGACTGACTTGGAAGAGAGAGAGAGAGAGAGAGAGAGAGAGAGAGAGAGAGAGAGAGAGAGAGAGAGAGAGAGAGGGAGAGAGAGAGAGAGAGGGAGGGTGAATTAAATGTACCCGTTCAGAAGAACAGTACCCATGGAAGTATCTATAAAAGGGCATGCAGTAGAAACATTGTCTCTGAGAGAGAGAGAGAGAGAGAGAGAGAGAGAGAGAGAGAGAGAGAGAGAGAGACTCTTTATAAAAGATGGGTCAATAATTAACCTGACTGCCCTCTTTTGAATGGAGTCCAGAAGCCTGAGAAAGGTTTTGGATATATCAGCTGGATGTGGGAAGACTGTTCTATGGTAGGACTGATTTGAGATTTTTACAGAGTGAGTAGTTATTTAGAAGGAGAATAACTGAGAATGAAAGGGAAAGCCCATTTTTTAGATGCAGAGAAAGCGATATTTGTAATGTACTTATGCCAAGAATGATTGGAAGTCAGGCTGAACCCTAATAGAGATAGGTGATCTACTATAGGAATGGTGGTATAATTAGTACAGGTGATCCCCCGCTTAACGCTGATAATTTGTTCCAGAAAAACAGAGCGCTAAGTGAACCTGTGCTAACTGAGCTCCACATTCCCATAAAGTAACATATATATTTTAGTTACAGTAAATACTTATTCTTATGGTTGGTGTGAGCTGATTTAATACTAAAATATGTATTTGTAAGTTGCGGTCAGTGCCATAGGATATTTCCTAATCAATAATAAATGGTAGTGAAAAGATGCACAAATGTCGGTCAAAATATTTAATATTCAAATATTTGTACATATAAAATATTCTGCATTACATACGTATATAATTATGTGGTAACTACTTACGTATCAAAATTAAACTTAAAATTCCAATTAAAATCATGAATTTAATTGATCTAAATTAATTTTAATTGATTTAATTTAATTGATGAATTTAATCATGAAAAATATGTCAATTTTGGGTTGAACTTTGGCACTCTTCTAAATAAACTAAAAGGGGTATTAATTTTAAATCCCCCGCAGCGTTACCACCCAACAATAACGTCACCCGAACCTTCACAGCTTTGAAACCTGACATGTGTTTTTTCTTCTTTCAATATGAAACTTCTTTTAGGCATTCATTTCCACAAAAGTCCTGCTATGTTATAAACTTGTTGAGAAGTATAACACACAATACCCCTCTTCAATAATTTTAACAGGTTCTTTTTTGAAAGTTTCGGCTCCTTGATCTGCACTTGCGGCTTCTCCCTAGATTTTAAATCTATTCAACCAGCCGTTACCAGTTTTAAATGGTTCCACATTTTTTTAGGTGAGTTTTCTTCAGATCATCATATTGGCTAATCTCTCTCTCTCTCTCTCTTTTTTTTATAATATTTAACTTAACTGAATTCTGCATTGGATATTATCTTCAATAAAATTAGTTAACGTCTTTCCGTTTCAATCCTAATAACTGGCCTAGTCCTAGTTGCTTGCAATGGGACACCTATCTTTCCTGCTGCTAAAATTAATTCTTTATTTTTTTATAATTGTTCTACTGCAGTTAAACTTGCAAGTCCTAAATTATGCGGATGTATTCACACATACATCCACTTGTCGTTTACGGGAATCGATTCGCTTCAAAACGTCTAATTTAATTTTCAAATTCAGTCTTTTTCGTACATTTTCTTCGTACTGCGCCCAGACATTGCTTTTTCATTCTTATCGGCCATTATTAACTCTTCGAAAATGTAACTGCGTTGGTTGCATTAATTAAGATACAATGTTCAAGTAAACTGTCCGTTACGCACGATGTCTAATACTGTACTGAGTGATGACTAGACTTCGGATAAATGCATATAACGCAAATATTACAAGCAATATACTTGATCATTTTTTAAAATATTGATCTTGGAATACGTAACAAGTCACTGTACTGCAATTAAATTAGCATGCGAGAAAATTTCACTGAGCGTGGGAAAATTTCTCAAGTCGGCATGGGAAATGTTTTAATGCTGTTTTGCTATTCATTTTCAAGTTATCGGCTCCATCAAATAAAACGATTTCGTTAAATATGCCAAAAATACAATCTGTAAAAGAGCGTTATAGTGATCTGTGACAGCATTATAGTCAGATACGGGTTATAATATAAGAACAGCATTATAGCGAATCAGCGTAAAGCGAACCGCGTTATAACGGGGGGGCCTGCTGTATACTAATTTTACCTCATAATCATCATATGTTACCATCCTATCTGGGGTTGGCGATCAGTATCTGTCGTAAACATCATGACTTAATTGTTATACATTTTTGCTTGTTTATTTCTTCAAATTATTCCGCCATGATATTCTTCTTCTTCTTCTTACCATTAATTCTTCCAGTCAGAATGATTTGTGGCATTGCATATTCTTCTTGATGTCTCATAATGTGACTAAAAAAGAAGTTTTTAGTTTCTTGATTAGAGACAACAATTTTCTTTCTCTGCTGACAGATCTCAATACTTCCACATTTGTGACTTTAGCTGTCCATGGAATGCATAATATTCTTCTTCTATACATGTACATCTTGAATGCCTTCAATTTCTTAATTGTTACTTTCTCTAATGTCCAAGTCTCGCAACCATAGAGTAGTATGGACCAGATGTAGCACTCCATTACTCTTAGTCGAAGATTTAGATCCAATTGCAGATTGCATAAAACACTTTTCATTTTGCAAAAAGGCCCTTCTTGCAATTTTAACCCTTCTTTTAATTTCAATTGAATCATCTCCTATGTCACTAATTTCTGTTTCTAAATAGACATGACTGCTGACTTTTTCAATCAGTCTCCCATTAACTGTAAGTGTGCGATTTGTATAATTCTTGGTGGCAATTACCATCCCTTTAACAGACACAATTTGGCCACGGCAGCCCTTGTGTCATTAAACCCAATAGCAACAACAACCATCCATTTAGTCTTACTGGGATTTAACTGAAGACCCTTCTTATTACTTGTTGCATTAACTATTTACATCAGTGTTTGAAAATAAGAATCACTTCCTGCAATGATGACTGTATCATTGGCATAGCAAATATTATTGATGAAACTCCATTTAAAACAATTCCTTCTGCTTTATCTTCCAATGCCTCCTTCATAATTTTTTCAGAATAGAGATTGAACAGTAATGGAAAGAGTGCACCCCCGTCGAATTCTTTATCATAATTTATTCTGTCAGCTCATCTTCCACTCTCACCATAGCACTCTGATTATAGTACAGATTCTTGATTATTTGGATGCCTTTGTTGTTTAGTGCAGGATAGCAAATAATTTTCTGTGCTGAACTTTGTCAAATGCTTTTTCATAGTTTATGAAACAAGCATAGACATCTTGTTGAATTTACAGGTATCTTGCTATTAATATCGAAAGACTGAACATAACTTCTCTGGTAACTACACTCTTCCTAAATCCAAACTGAGTCTTCCCTGTTTCCTTTTATATTTACCCTGGATGAGAAGATAAATTATTCTTAACAATATCTTTAATGTATGATTCATGAGCTGATTGTTTGATATTCTGCATAATTCCTTGCATTTCGTTTGCCTTTTTTGGTAATGGTGTGAAAGTTGTTTTCAACCAATCCTGAGGAATCTTCCCTGAGTCATAAACTTTGTTGAGCAGATGTGTTAGAGCCTTGATGCCGTTTTCATCCAGCAATTTTAGATATTCTGACACTATTCCATCCTCTCCAGCAGAGTTATCATTCTTTGCCATTTTCAAAGCCTACATCACCTCACTTTGAAGTATCTGTGGGTCTTCAAGATCTAATTCTTCACACTTCCTTTTGTGTCTTCATCTTCTTTGAACAACTGTGATATATACTTTTCCCAGATCTGCCATTTTCCTTTCAAATCCATACTGTTTTCCCTGTTTCATTAACTATGTGCATCTGGGTCTTTTTCTTATATAATCCAGCCATCTCCTTTACTTTTCTATGATTGTATATTGGTGTATACTTGCATGTACACCAATGCTAGGAGTATAGTAAATAAATTTGACGAATTTGAAGTGTGCTGATCAAGACATCAAAAGTGGATATTATTGGGATATTAGAGACGTGCTGCCACGCATATATAAGCAGTGCAGAATTGTAATTTGGGGAGTACAACATGTACAGAAAGGACAGACAGGACAGGCAGGGAGAACGAGTTATGCTGTTAGGTAATAAATTTTAGGGAAGTGCATCCAGTTGCCATTGGTGGACAATGCAATGTTGAGTCAGTGTGGTGTGACTTAAGCACCGGGAAAGGGAAAATGGGAGTAGGTGTGTGTTATAGGCCTAATGAATCTGATGAGTATAATGAGCAATTGTGCAGAGAAATAGAGTAGGCCAGTAAATCAGAATATCTTATAATGGGGGATTTTAACTTTCCAGATATTGACTGGAACTTGTGGATTGGTCACTCACACACTGGCAAGACTTTTGTGGATTTATTGGAGGATTGTTTTCTACAGCAACATGTTCGAGGGGTAACCAGAAGGAGTAATACTCTTGATCTGATTATCAGCAGTGATTATTCATGCATAAAGAATTTGCAGATAAAGGAACCACTAGGTGACAGTGATCACAGTATACTGATGTGGGATTTACTTAAAGATGTAACTACCATCAGGGGTAAGGGGAAGGGTTTTTGCTTTCGTAAAGGTGATTACAGTGGTCTCAGAGAGTTTTTAAATTCTATACAGTGGGATCAACTAATGGTGTTACCAACGGTGAATTATAAATGGGAAGCCTTCAGGGACTTAATCTTGCAAGGTTTTCATACCAACTAAGAAATACTGTTCATGGTTTAGGAGGCGCTTGCGTAGCCAGGTGGGGAGGAGCGGCAGTGCGTAGCACACGCTTCTTGATTAGACCGGGGTTCGAGCATCCTCCGTATCCACCAAATACGGAGGATGCGGAAAGGTCAGGGAATGACCACCGCATATCCCGGAGCATATGGCCTTAGTTGCTAATGCTCCTAAAAACCAAATAACAACAACAACAACAAGGTTTAGGCCTAAATAAATATCAGATGAATTAATACGTTGACTGCCAAATGCAAGTTAACTCGTATTTGGTGCCTACGAGTTAACTCAGACTGGTATGACTTGCCTTTCAGGTGCAGCTACAAGTATATTTGTGGCAAATACGTGCAACTGATGGATAGTGGGCTTCTGGGATAACAATGAAAACTCAACCACGGCATCAGAAAACAGAAAATTTATTCAAAAAAAAACAAATACATAAAGAAAAGTGTATTACTAAAACTCATGATAATATTATAATGTTTATTTGTGATATTTCTTGAAACATTCTTCTATACAAATAGCAGGCTTTTCTTGGCACGTTGGACATTAATAGTGTGTTTCTCGACGTTTTTTTATTTCTGCTACATACTAGACACAGCTTAGTCAGGTGTGCTTTTTTTTTTTTTTTCAGTTGGTGGTATAGCCTCTAAATAATGAATGTTGCGTCCAGACCTAATCTTCTTTGGAACATTTAGAATTTTTTCTTCAATCAAAGATTCAACGAATGTTTCTCTGAATTTTAGAGATTTTATGGTGCAACCCGTAACTTGAAGAAAAAGGATGTATGCATTATGTACCGATTTTCCCCATGTATAAGACACACTTTTTTTTCGAAAAATTTGGGGTCTAAAAACTGAGTGCGTCTTATACAGTGGTTGCAGATTTTTTACTTGCATTTCCTGCTTTTTCACACTTGTCTTTGCGCTCATTGTTTCGCACCTGTTACTGGTATAGGTTACGTTTTGCCCAGAAATGGTTCAGAAAAGATTTTCGTAGTGCTGAATTCAAGTTAAAAGTGATCCAGTTTGCAAAAAGTGAATGGAAATCGTGCTGCTGAACGTAAGTTTGGTCCTCCTCCAACTGAGAAAACAATCCGAGACTGGCTACGGGAAGAAGAAACCCTACTGAAAACGCCACAGCAGAAGAAGGCCATGAGAGGCAAGTCAGCAAAATAGCCTGATTTAGAGAGAGAATTGAAGATATGGATTGAAGAGCAAAGGGCAATTGGAATTCCTGTGTCCACAAAGATGGTTCAGCATGAGGCAAGAAGAATTGCTGATGAAAAAGAAGTTACTGATTTCAAAGGAGGACACAATTGGTGATTCAAGGTCATGAAACGGAATGGAATAAGTATGCGTACATGCACTAGACTTGCCCAAAAGATGCCTGAAAGCTGTGAGCAGATGGTCCTTGAATTTCATCGTTTTGTCATTCAATGTCGGAAGACACATCAGTTTGAGTTGGGACAGATTGCAAATATGGACGAAGTCCTCCTTCAATTTGATGCCCCAAGTAACAGAACTGTTGATAAGAAGGGGGTGAAAACTGTAACTGTGAAGACAAGTGGACATGAAAAGAGCCATTATACAGTTGTTCTAGCTTGTTGTGTCAACGGAACCAAGCTGCCTCCTATGCTGATTTTCAAACGCAAAATGCTGATTTTCAATGCCAAAAGAAGACATTCCTCAAGGAGTGATTGTCCATGTTCATGACAAGGGTTGGATGGGATGAAGATCTGGGTTGAGAAAGTTTGGAGCAGGTGGGCTCTTATGCAAACCTGCCCTATTGGTGCTTGCTCAGTTCAGGGCGCACATAACAAAAAACACAAAGAAGATTGCTGCAGAGCAAAAAACAAAACTTGCCATCATACTTGGAGGCTTGACATCCCAGCTCCAACCACTTGATGTCAGCATTAACAAACCCTTCAAAGCTGCCATGAGAGGCGCCTCCGTAGCCAGGTGGGAAGGAGCAGCAGTGCCTAGCACACGCTTCTTGATTAGACCGGGGTTCGAGCCCGTCACCACCAAATACGGAGGATGCGGAAAAGTCAGGGAATGACCACCGCATATCCCGGAGCAATATGGCCTTAGTTGCTAATGCTCCTAAAAACCAAATAACAACAACAACAACAACGCTGCCATGAGAGACGAATGGAACCAATGGGTGAAGTCTTCTGGGGACAATTTGACACCAGCAGGAAGAGTGAAAAAACCAACTATAGGAGAGGTTTGTACCTGGGTGAAAAGATCCTGGGATAATATCAAGATTGAGATCGTTGTCAAGTCATTTAAGAAGTGTGGCATTTCAAATGCCATAGATGGAACTGAGGACGAGGCAATATATGAAGACAGTAATTCATCATCAGACACAGATGGGGACAAGCTAATGGATGGGAGTTTTGACAGTGATGAAGAGTTGTATGAATTTTATGATGAATAAAACTTGAGTTCAGTAACTTGATGTAATACATTTTTTTTCAAATTTTGGGCCCCAAAATTAAGGTGTGTCTTATACATGGGGAAATACGGTATATATATTTCTAAAATATGTAATGCAATTTTTTTTGGCCATCTGATTGTTTTTCTTAGTGCTGAATAATATGTGTGCATTTGATCCGATTGCTCTATGCCGGACATTCTGGTATTATAATCTCAAATTATGTTGGATTTTATTGAAAATTTTCCATTCCTTTTACGTACCTCGACCATTTCAACAACGTGTTTGTTAAAAATAGTGAACTTCTCTTTTATCCCTCCGCTTACAAACTGCAAACAACAGGGCCATTTCTTTGCCATGCAACTTCTCCTTTCTTCAATTTTCTCATCACCAGATCTTTTGGATTTTATTTTCTGTTGGTGCATAATGTTCCACATAAGTTTTTCGAGCAGACAACAATTTCATCAGAGCAACAGAATTATAAAAATTGTTCATATACACTACATAACTACATATCCCTTGTCTAAGTAGTCCTCAAGCAAGTATAGCACAACTTCAGCATTATGACCTATGTTTTGTTCAGTTTCTTCTGATTTACCTGAGTAAATTTTTATTTTCGTAAGAAAGCCGTTGGACTGCACAGTTCGTAAAGTTTGATTCCTTATTTGTGCTTTTTATTTTTTATGTACTGGCAGAAATTCAGTCTCCCACACCTCAACATCATCGACTCATCAATACAGATGTTTTTATTCGATACATAATTATTGCGCATAACATTATTGAAATTATTCAAAATTAGTCTTACCTTGTATAGCCTGTCAGCAGATTGTAATGAGTTATCTGTGAAGTGAGAGAAAATATTGTAATATCAACTGGAATTTATTGCGACTCATAAATGATTGCCAAAACAGAATGCATTGCAGAATGCACTTGCACTGCAGTAATATTCTAATGAAGGAAAAGAACAAGGACCCATTTGTAACAAAAGTCCAAGATACACTTTCATTTCTGAGATGTCAGTGTCCTTCCATTTTAACGACCTGGCATATTTTTGCTTTTGTCCACATTTTTCAGTTTCTTGCCTAGCGTATAAATTAGTTTGTTCCACTAATAATGTAATAAATTCTTCTGAAAAATATAGCTCTACCAATTTTTGTACATTAAGTTCTATTGTGTCCATTTTCACACTAATGTTCTCTTCAAAAATAAATTGTGGAGGATCTTGTGCTATTTCATTCCACAAATTATTATCATTATTTGACGTACTTGCTTGCAGAGAATTAGGATTATCTTCAGGATGGGAGCTGGCTTCTCTATCCTCACTTGAATCGTTAGAGGGTTCATAATTGTCACTATTGGAACCAGAACCATATGTTCATCAAAAATCTCTTCAAATTCTGAGTTACTCATATTAGCATACAGCTCCAACTCTTCTTCGGTCAGTGGTCTCTTCTTATCCATGTTTTAGGTTCTTTTATTTTGTTTTTTTTTTTTTTTTTTTTTTTTAGAAAAATGTAACAAATTACTAAATACAACATACATACATACATGGTGCCGTTTATGTCACTACTATGGATTTACACACAGCACTGCTTCAAATACGGCGAATTCTACAGGTAACAATACATCTCGAGTTAATTCGTAGTTGGCTGCTGTGAGGAATTTTCTATGATACACTCCATATACGAGATAATTCAAGAGACTTGTTTTAGGAGTTTTGGTGATAAATGTATATTATAATTTGGGTTTTGAATAATTTAACACGCCTATCTCAGATTGGCGTCAGAGACCTGTTCACCCAAATAAGCCGTAGCAGTCAACTTCTTAATGAGGCTAATGGCAGAGAAGAGAAATGCATGGGATGCATATAAATTATCAGGTTACATGGAAGCCTATGGCAGATATAAGCTAGTCTGTAACCAACTCTCAAAGGAGGTTAGGCAGGCGAAGGCACATTACGAGAAATCTTTGGCAAAGGATGCATAGAAAAATAGCAAAGAGTTCTTTACTTATGTAAACTCTAGACCGGAAGGGATGAATCAGATTGCTCCACTTAACATAGATGGTTTGAATATTGATGATCATGCTCAGGTTGCTGATAAACTGAATGAGTATTTTGCATCTACATTCACACATGAGGAGTTATTCAAGAAGGGGAATGCCAGAAGTTTATCAAACTCTAACAGGGAGCTAAGTGATTTTGTAATAACTGAGAGCAAAGTGGAGGAGTAATTGTTGAAGATTGGGTAGTATTAAAGGTGGCAGTAAAAGAAGTAAGCAAACCTTAGCCATAATTATGAAAGCTCTTCCTTGGACTCAGGGGAGCTCATAATGGACTGGACATGTGCATGTCCCCAATTCACAAAGGGGGATCAAAGGATGTCAAGAGTAATTATAGATCTGTTAATCTTACTTCTGTTCCAGGGAAAATAATGGAATCACTGGTTAAGGAAGCGATGCATGATCATCTAGACAAGACTGCAGTTATAGTTCAGACAGAGCATGGATTTGTTAAGGGGAAGTCTTGTCTGACAGTGATTGGATACTGTGATATGGTCACAAAGGAATTGGATGCAAAGAATAAATTTGATATCATATACTTGGATTTTAGGAAAGCTTTTGATACTGTGGCACATGGAAGACTGCTATACAAAGTGGAGCAGTAGGGCATTAAGAGCAAGTTGCTACAATGGATAAAAGGATGGTTGAGTGGTTATGAATGGACACTGCTCTTTGCTCAACCCTGAACCCTGAGGGACTCCAATAATGTTATTAGTGGAGTCCCCTCAGGGTTCAGTGTTGGGCCCATTGTTGTTTTCAGTATTTATTAATGATACTGATGAAGGTATATCAGGGTTAATGTCTAAGTTTGCAGATGATACGAAGGTTGGCAGGGTTGTTAATGACAGTAATGATAGTACGCTACTGCAACAGGATCTGGAAAAGTTGAGCAGATGGGCTGAGAGGTGGCAACTGAAGTTTAACATTGACAAATGTAAAGTACTACATATGGGTAACGGTAACTCCAGAGTAACGTATCAACTGGATCAGGGGTGGGCAACAGCCGGCCCATGGGCCACATCCGGCCCCCTCTCTAAATGCATAAATATAGAAAATCCATACCTGATTACACTCGCTACACTCGCCATAAACGTTCGGCTTAATTTTGGTTCAATCGGGAATCGCGGCCAGTGCAGCTTACAGCAGTAAGCAGTGTGCAGTTAACCAGGTGATTCTATGCAGTGTCAAAGAGTATTATTTCCTAATTATTATTGTAGCATCGATCAAACGAAGTTCCTTTGGGTTTGATTTCTTATTGAAAAAAATATTGGTGCAAGATATTTTATAAGTCAGTTTATGCCTTTTCTAATTATTACAATTTTTAATTTAATATAATTTATAGCCCATAAAATGACCCAATTAAAAAAAAGAAAAATTGATGCCGAATGCCACATTTTCAATGATAATTGGATATTCAAATATTTTATTGCAAATATAGATGATAAAGCTGTTTGCTTGGTTTGTAACGAAACTATTTCCGTTTTTAAAGAATATAATCTAAAAAGGCATTTTTCAACAAAACATTTCGTAAAATATAAACTATTTTCATCGGAACAAATGAAAATTGAAGCAAAAAATTTAAAGTGTGGTTTGCGTAAGCAACAAAATACTTTGAAAATTTTGTCAAATGCAGATAAAGCTCTGACAAAAGCTAGTTACATTGTTGCACATAAGGTTGTAAAACAATGTAAATCATTTTCTGATGGGGAATTTATGAAGGAATGTTTGATAGATATTGCTGAATTATTATGCCCTGATAAAAAAACTGACATTTAAAAAAATTTCTCTGTCACAAAGAACTCTTGTGAGACGAATTGATAATATTTCAAGTAATCTGTGTGATCAATTAAAATTAAATTGGAAGATTGTACTTACCATGCACTGGCTTTAGGTGAGTCATGTGACATCCGATACGAGTCAACTTTTAGTCTTTATTCAAGATATAAATCATAGATTTGAAATTATGGAGGAATTACTTTCTGCATATCCTGTGAAAGACAATGACTGGCGAAGATTTTTTTATAGCTCTTCAAGAAGCTTTGTAAAAACATAATATAAAGTGGGACAAAATTGTCAACATCACAACCGATGGGTGTCCTAGTATGATAGGAAAAAATATTGGATTATCAAAAAGAATAAGCGACGAAATAAAGCTTATTCCAGGAAAAGGAATGATTTTCTTACATTGTATAATTCATCAAGAAACCCTTTGCAAAAGAGTTTTAAAACTGAAGCATGTTATATCAGTTGTTATGAAAGTAGTTAATTTTATTTGTGTAAGAGCTTTAAACCACCGGCAATTCATAACATTTTTGAAAGAAATTGAATGTGATTTTACTGATATTCCTTACCATACGGACATAAAATAGCTTAGTCTTGCAAAGGTGCCTCCATCGCCAGGTGGGAAGGAGCAGCAGTGCATAGCACACGCTTCTTGATTAGACCGGGGTTCGAGCCCGTGGTCCACCAAATACAGAGGATGCGGAAAGGTCAGGGAATGACCACCGCATATCCCGGAGCAATATGGCCTTAGTTGCTAATGCTCCTAAAAACCAAATAACAAACAAACAAACAATAGTCTTGCAAAAGTGTTAAAATGATTTCATGATTTGTTGGATGAAATTGTAAACTTCTTAAATGCTAAGGACAGACTGAATGAATTTTGTGAATTAAAACATGAACAATGGCTGAACGACTTTTTCTTCTCCGTTGATATGTTTTCACATCAAAATGAATTAAATTTATTATTACAAGGGAAATGACTATTTATTTTCGATATGTATACAAATGTCACATCATTTACGAGAAAACTCAAGTTATTTTCTCAACAATTCCAAAATAAACAGTTAACTCACTTTCCAATCTTACAAAAAAGAGAAAAAAACTTGAAATGTGCTGATTTTAAGAAATATAAAGCTATAATAAGTGACTTATTTAATGAATTTACAAGATTTGATGATTTTTAGAAAATTTCTGAAGATCTATCTTTAGTAAGCCTACCATTTAATTTTAATGTCAATGATGCACCACCTTGTGTCCAGTTGGAACTGATAAATTTACAATCAAATTTAATATTAAAGAATCAATTTGCTGAAAAAACAATAATGGATGACTTTTATGCCTCGTTAAATCCAGAAATGTTTAAAAATATTCTGGATAATGCACAGAAATATTTAGCATTCTTTGGATCAACACACCTATGCGAAAATACAATTTCTTTAATGAAAAATACAAAGAGAAAAATTAGATCAAGAATAACGTATGAAAAATTAGGAGCAGTTCTACGAATAGTGAATTGAATCCTAATTTTGATGAAATCATAAATCAGGAACATTCCAAATGTAATCCCTCACATTCAAGTTTTTGTTTTCTGCATTTAATTTCTTATCATAACAATAAAAATGTTTATTCCAAATTGTAGTTCTTATCTGTACCTATCTATAATCGACTTCTGTTTAAATATTGTATTTACTTTTTTTTTAAATACATTAATAATTTGGTAATTCAAGTAATATAACATTTTTTAGGTTCTGATTTTTTTTTGTTAAATCGTTCAATCTATTCCGGCCCACATCATGATACGAAAATTTCATTCAGCCCGCTGACGAAAAAAGTTGCCCACCCCTGAACTGGATGGTACTTCACTCAGGATAGTGGAGAATCAAAAGGACTGGGAGTAATTGTGCACTCAGATATGAAGTTTTCTGAGCAATGCAAAAAGGCTGCACGAGTAGCTGATGGTGTATTGTCAATGATATACAAGAATTTTGGTAGCAGGGAAAAGGGGGTGATTGTCCCCTTGTATAAGGCAATGGCCTTGAGTACTGTATACAGATCTGTAGGATTGAGGAAGCTCATTGCTAATGGGATTCTTCCTCTTGCTCAGATTACTCACCTGAGGGGCATAAATTCAGATTGAGGAAAGACAATTGTAGAATGGATGTGTGGAAATTTCCAAGTATATGTCTTCTTGGTGGCTGTTCAAACCACTAGTTGATAACTGTTACGTCCTCCTCCTGGCAGAACTGGATAACTATCTCCTCTATCATTTCTAATTCCCAGTCCAAATTTTGCAACTATGTACATTACTGCCTCTTGTCCTAACTTCGCATTAAAATCACCCATGACTATATTTATTTCTTGTTTCTTAGTTAGCTTCATCAAATTCTGGTTCTATTCATACAGTTCATCCGTCTTATCTGAATGGGCATAAACTTGAATCAAATTAAAATTTATTGGACTCCCCATCAATTGGAGTAGCATTATTCTATCAGATTTTGGGATGAAATTGCTAACGTATTTTATCATGTCCTTTGGTACAAGGATCCCAACACCATTTACTCCACTGGAGCTTCCTGAATAGTATAATCTGTCTCCATTATCAGTGTTGCATATTCCATTTTCCTTCCACCTCACTTCATTTAGGCCTAAAATTTTAAGCTTAAGCCTATGCATCTCTTTGTGTTTTCCAATTTCCCTGCCTTCAAATACTCCTCGTATTCCAGTTACCTAGTCTTAAAATAATTTTTGTATTACAAAACCATGAATTCTTACACCCTCTGACCAATCAAGGTCAGCTGGGGACTGTGAGAGCCATATTTCTTTCTGATATTTACACAGTGCTGATGTTCTTGTAAAAAATAATGTGATGGTTTCACATTGCAAAATAATAGCCAGATTTTCTGGACTCCATCTCTGCCTGCGATTATCTGAAATTCAGCTGTTCCAGCACTCCTGGCTTCCACCTGAATATCTACAAGCTGAACTGCTTTCCTCAGTTTGGGGATTAAGTTTATTTTATGGCAACTTTACTTACCATGTCACAGTGCCATCCTTGGGTTCTTATAGCAGTTTTTCTTCCTTCTGACAGACTTTCCACTATATCCTGTTAGCATTGCCGCTTCTTCTCCAAGGCTGCTTATTTGCTGGAATTTACCACTTATTTTGCTGATAACCTCTATATCTAGAGGTCAATCCACCACCCGGTGGATGAGCTTGGTAGCTATAAGGTAGCTGAGCCGTAAGAAATTTTACCTACTAAACCCAGGGTCCTGAGCTGGATATCATCATTCTTCTCTTTCTTGGTGATGCCTTTCTACTTCTCTCTCTCTCTCACACACACACACACGGGGGTAACTCGGGAATTTTTTTTTTTTTTTTTGGCTGGTGCAGCATAAGCCTCAGGCTTCCTTGTACCATATGGCTAATAATAATAATAATAATAATAATAATAATATACTAATTAGTGGAAGGTATATGATGCAAGAAAGCAAGCTTATACAGCATTAGCCTAAAAAAAAACACTTCTCATTTCATCCGTCCATTTGCTCCAAAAGCTAGTTCAGTTCTTCCTTTAATTTATTTAAGCTGTCAATTTCCACAACAACAGATGAAAGTTTGTTCCAGAAATCAACCACCCGCTGGCTAAAGGCAAATTTCTGCATATCTATTCTACAACTTTCTTTCCTCAATTTGAATTTATGCATCCTGAAGTGCTTAATTTGAGCAAGACGAAGAATTCATCAGCATTCAGCCTGCTCCAACCATTCAAGACCTTGTACACCTCAATCAGATCACCTTGTAGGTGCAGTCTCCAGATGCTGCAATTTGCAGAAATTTTTCCTTTCTTGGTAAGATCAACCCTTTGTTTCCCTCACCAATCTCATTGCCCTTCTCAGTAAATGAAGCCTCCAGACCTGTATGCAGCATTCAAGGTGTGGCTTGACCTTTGCCTTATACAAAGGGATAATCACCTCCTTATCCCTGCTAGCAAAATTTGTGTATATCGTTGACAAGACCCCATGATCTGCTCTGTCATCCTGTCTGCAATGCTCAGAAAACTTCATATCTGACTGCACAATTACTCCCAGGTCTTTTTCATTCTATACTGCCCTTAGTATAGTACCACACAGTTGGTATGCTACTGGGGTTCCTGCTACCCGTGTGCAGTACTTTGATCTGCTCTGTCATCCTGTCTGCAATGCTCAGAAAACTTCATATCTGACTGCACAATTACTCCCAGGTCTTTTTCATTCTATACTGCCCTTAGTATAGTACCACACAGTTGGTATGCTACTGAGTATGTATGCTACTGGGGTTCCTGCTACCCGTGTGCAGTACTTTGCATTTGTCAATGTTAAACTTCACTTGCCAACTCTCGGCCCACTACCCACCCAACTTTTCTAGATCCTGTTGCAGTAGATTACTGTAATTAACAACCCTGCCAACCTTTGTATCATCTGAAACTTTGACATTAAGCTCCATCAATATCATTGATAAATATACAAAACAACAATGGGCCCAACATTGAACCCCAGGAGACTCCACTAATAACATTAGTCCACGAAGAGCAGCATCCATTGATTACCACTCTTTACTCTCTCCCACTCAACCATCCCTTTATCCATAGCAGCTACTTGTCCTTAATGCTATACGGCTCCAATTTGTATAGCAGTCTTCCCTGTGCAACAGTATCCAAAAGTTTTTCTGGAATCCAAGTATATGATATCAAAATTATATTTTGCACCCAGTTACTTTGTGACTACATCATATTTCCAGTCAAATTGGTCAGATACAACTTCCCATTAACAAAGCCATACTATATCTGAACTACAGCCTGACTGCAGTCTTGTCTAGATGATTCTGAAGTGCTTTTTTAGCCAGTGATTCCATTATTTTCCCTGAAAATACAGAATTTAATATAGTGGCACAACCTATAAGTAAACTCCACAATGTATTGAAGATGAAAAATCCTCAATCTCTAACATGAAGATGAAATATCCTCAATCTCTAACATGAAGATGAAATATCCTCAATCTCTAACATGAAGATGAAATATCCTCAATCTCTAACATGGAACGTAACAACATAATTTATAGCATTGAGTGTGAGGAATATAAATCTTTTTATTGGTTCTCCCAAAATTACCTTTCAAAGCAAATACAACAGCACCAGGCATCAGTGAGGGCAAAAAGGACAGGCACTTCTGAACTTTTCTTTCATGCCATCCATGAGAACCATGTTTTTCTTTTTAACGAAGCTAAAGTTATTAATATACAAAATGAATATATAAAGCTCTTAATAGCTGAAACATTTGAAGTGAAGTTAAATTTTAATTCTATAAATGTTCATAGACCTTACATCATTTCGGATTCATGGACCTTTACGCACATGTGTGAATAGTGGTATTCACATTGGTTAACAAAATAATCTTGATGCGGGGTATTATTAAATTTGGTTTATAAGAGAGTGGATATTGTTAAGTTTGTCATTTTACTTCTTGTGAGCACCGATTTCAACTGAAATAACTTAGTCACTTATAAAGAAGTTTAACTAAGAATAATGAGGCAAACTTAACAATTGTCTTTGATTTCTGGTCTATGATAGCAAGTTGGTTTAGTCTTGCGTGGTTTGGTGTGCATTGACTATGCTTCGCTTTTCCTTTCTTAGCAGTTGATAGATAATGGGAATTGAACACAAGAGTAGTTTATTTTAATAAAACCGTATGTATTGATAATAAATTTTATGGATAATATCGCATTACTAACTTTAACCTTTTTTTCTTGATGGATTAACTGGATAAGTTGGGGGGGGTGAGTGTTGGTCGAAGAGCATTCCTATAGTAAGGTATGAGAATTTCTCTTATATTTAACAATTATTTTTTCTGGAACAGAAGTTAAACTAACGGGTCTAATTACTTGTGTCACATTTCAAAATCCCCCTTTGTGAATTGGGGAAACATTTGCATATCTCCAGTCCTCTCTTGAATCCAAGGATGCTCTCATAATTATGGCTAAGGGTTTGCTTACTTCCTTTGCTGCCTTATTTAATATTACTGGATAGAACCCATCCACCCCAGATGCCTTTCTTATTTTTAATTTTAACAATTTGTCCTCCACTTTCTCTCACTTATTACAAAATCATTTAGTTTCCTTTCAGAGTTTAATAAACTTCTAGCCTCCACTTCCCTGCAGAATTGCTTATGTGCGAATGTAAATGCAAAAGGCTCATTTGGTTTGTCAGCTACCTGAGCAGAATCCTCAACAGTGAAACCATCAATATCAAGAGGACTAGTCGGATTCATCCCATTCCTTCTAGAATTTACATAAGTGAAGTTTTGCTGTTTACGTAAGTAAAGCTTTGCTGTTTTTCTTTGTATCCTTTGCCAAAGATTTATTATTGTTATTGCTCTTATATTATTTCTCCCTGATTGGGGGATTCCACTCCGTAACAGATACTGCTACCAAGTACACAGGGTGGTTTTAATGTCTGGTGTTACTGTCTGTCAAGGAACTCTCAGACTCAAGATTGTGACTTTCTGGAGTTCCTTGTAGGTGTTCTCTGGGAGACCTATTGCTGCTAGCCTGTAGAGTCTTTGGTGGTACCATACCTGTTGTTGACATGATGATTGGGATGGTTGATACTTCTTGCATATGCCACATCTCCTTGATCTCATATCTCAGGTTCGTGTACTTCCTAATTTTTTCCTCATGGGTTTGCTGGACATTGCTAGTGTTGTGCACCACTATGTCAATCAGATAGGTAGCCTTTTCCGTCTTGTCCTAAAGGGTTATGTCCGGTCTGTTGTGCGGGATGGTCTTATCCGTTATTATGGCATGGTCCCAGTACAGCTTGTTGGTTCGGGTCTCTTGTACTGCCTGGGGTTCGTACTTGTAGTATGGTACACTTTCTTTGGTCAACTGGTATTTCCCCACTAGCTTCTGATGTATTATCCTGGCTACCTGGTCGTGTCTATGAATGTACTCAGTCTGGATGATCACCTTGCACCTCGCGGTGATGTGTTGGATCGTTTCTGAGGCCAGGTGGCATCGTTGACGTGTCATCTGACATTCCAGGCTCCTTTCAGATGTATTTTCAATAGTTTCTAGTGTTGATTACCTGGTCTTGGATGGCCAGCATGAATCCTTCAGTCTCAGGGAAGAGCGTCCCGCTTGTGAGCCATGCATCGGAGGCAGTGTTATAGAAGTGATCTTGATGGAGGTCATTGTAGTGTCTTCTTTCCCCATCTTTCTATCTTTGTTTCTTGTAATGGTTGGGCGGGAGGGGTTTCCTCGCTTGGGTTGAGTGGAGTATCATCATCATCATCAGCCATTTTCAATCCACTGCAGGATGAAGGCCTCTCCAGCAACTTTCCAGTTCCTTCTGTTTTGAGCACTGGCCATCCATTTACTACCCAAAAACTCATGAATTTCATCTATCCATCTCCACCTTTGTCTTCCAGGTTTTCTTCTAGCTCCTCTTGGGTACCATTCTGTTATTTTCTTAGTCCATCTGTCATAATGTCTTCGAGCTATGTGTCCTGCCCAAGACCATTTTAGTTCTTTAGTTTTGATAAGAATGTCCTTTACTTGAGTTTGATGCCTAATCCATGTGTTTCTCTTCTTATCTAACAGTCTGATTCCCAGTATAATTCGTTCCATACTTCGCTGTGTAGTTCTCAGCTTCTCTTCCATTCTTTTGGTGAGTGCCCAAGTTTCACTTCCAAAAGTCATGGTGGGGAGTATACATTGGTTCATTATTTTACGTTTCAGACAAACTGGGGTATTGCTCTTCAGTATGTGACTATATTTCCTGAATGCTATCCATCCAAAATTTATTCTTCTCTTGACTTCCAGCCATTTATCATTATTACAGCTAATAACTTGTCCGAGATAAGTATATGACTCCACCTTTTCAATTACTGCTCGTTCAATCATTATTTCCCTTTCCGTGGCATATTTGTTCATCATTACTTTTGTTTTAGCCATATTCATCTTTAGTCCAAAATCCTTACTAACTGTGCATAACTGATTAAGATTTTCCTCTAATTCTTTGGGATCGGGGATTGTGACCACAATGTCATCTGCAAATCGTAAATGGTTTAGGTACTCTCCGTTCACATTGACTCCTTTCTGCCACCAGTCTAATCGTCTGAAAGTTTCCTCAAGGGCAGCAGTAAACAGCTTCAGAGATATTGTCTCCTTGTCGAACTCCTTTCTCGATTTTAAATTTCCTACTGTCTTTGTCTAGTCTAATAAAGGAGGTAGCACTCTCATATTGTTTTTCCAAAACTTTTGATTTAAATTTAGTAGTATTACATTATTTTGTGATTTTCTGATTAATTTGGTGTATTTATTGTTTACTCGGCCTTGTAATTGCATAAAAGTATCGGTAAAGGTTTCCACGTGTTTCAACTGGCGCCTCCATAGCCAGGTGGGAAGGAGCAGCAGTGCATATCACACGCTTCTTGATTATACCGGGGTTCGAGCCCGTCACCACCAAATACGGAGGATGCGGAAAGGTCAGGGAATGACCACCGCATATTCCGGAGCAATATGGCCTTAGTTGCTAATGCTCCTAAAAACCAAAACAACAACAACAACAACGTGTTTCAACTCCGCTACCGTTCGTAATTTTCCCGCCTTTGTGATACGATAGTTATATACCGTACTAGATAGCGTTAGTTGAACTTCGTTAGCAGTTAAATTGTATGTTTAAATAAATACATATAACGACTTAGATTACAAACGTAATATAATTAATTATATTTAACATAATTAATACCATAACATAATTAATTATAATTAATTAATAAATTAATAGAATCATGACTCAGACCAGAGCAGCAAAGCAAAAGGCTCAAGCTAATGGAAGTGCTGTGGCTCAGAGCAGAACTGAGGGGGGCAGTTGTCCTCTGACTCACAGCCTTATAAAATGCACTGTTTGCTTGATGTTTGCAGTGCAATCGGGTAAGGGACATGATACTGCCAAGAGGGATGTCTTTGTGTGTGTGCGATGCAAGGAGTGTATCGATATCAGGCAACAACTCGGCGTTCTTGTGGGCCTATATGAGAGCTTGAAGGACAGGGTGGATGCCCTCGAAGAAACTAAATTGAGGGGCCCATCAAGCTCTCAGCTGCCCACATCAACGCCAGAGCTTGCACTTGGGCATCGCGTGACACAGAGACAACCCCCAAGGCAGAATGCGCTGGTCCCGAAGGAACTAGTAGTTGTTGGTGACTCTATTGTCAGGGAAACGGGGAACATGCTTTGTAAAAAAGATAGGTGGAACAGGACCAGGGTATGTCTGCCAGGGGCAAAGGTTGATGACGTTGTAGAGCGAATATCATCTTTTAAGGGCACAAAAGGTGATATAGTTGTACACGTTGGCACTAATAATATTAAGAGTAGGAGACCGGCAGAATTACTTAACAAGTACAGGTCACTGTTGAACAAAAGCCGAGAATTAGGGTTGAATTTGAAAGTGTCTGCAATTCTGCCCAGACACGATAGGAGGGAGTATATGATGAGAGCCTTGTCGATCAATTCGGCCCTGGAAAGATTGTGCAAGGCTCAAGGGGTAGAATTTTTTTCAGCCTGGACTGTACTTGTTAACAGGAGAGATTGCTTCTATAGGGATGGGATACACTTAAATAGAAAGGGTGCAAGAATATTTGCTGATGCTATCGAGGCAGTGTTAGGTGGGTCGAAAAACTGCTAGCTTGGGGGGAGACAAAGACCAATAGATTGACAGTAGCCACTGGCAGAGGTGAAAGAGATTCTTGCACTGCTTCTATTAGAATGAGCAGAAGCCTGAAAAACAAGATGCATGGTATTTCAGAGACTGCTGGGAGCCAATTTGGTACAAGTAAACACATGGGTTGTGTTAGGGTAGCTAAGAATAGAAACAGGTGCAGGTATACTTGCGTGTACACCAATACTAGGAGTTTAGTAAATAAATTTGATGAATTTGAGGTATTGCTCAAAACATCAAAGGCAGGTATTGTTTGGATATCAGAGACGTGGTGTCACACAGATATAAGGGATGCAGAACTGCAATTTGGGGAGTACAACGTCTACAGAAAGGATAGACAGGATAGGAAGGGGGGAGGGGTTATGCTATTAGTTAAGAAACACATAAAAACCAAGGAAGTGAAGCCAGTCGACATCGCCGGACAATGCAGTGTTGAGTCAGTTTGGTGTGACATAAGCATTGGGAGATCAAAATTGAGAGTAGGAGTGTGCTATAGGCCTAATGACTCTGATGAGTATAATAAGGAACTGTACAGGGAAATAGAGTGGGCCAGTAAATCAGAGGGTCTTATAATGGGAGATTTTAATTTCCAAGATATTGACTGGAATTTGGGGGCTGGTTACTCACACACTAGCAGGGCTTTTGTGGATTTATTGGATGATGGTTTTCTACATCAGCATGTTCGGGAGGCAACTAGAGGGAGTAATACTCTTGATTTGATTATCAGCAGTGATTCTTCATGCATTAAGAATCTGCAGATAAATGAACCACTAGGTGGCAGTGATCACAGTGTGCTGAAGTGGGATTTACTCAAAGAGGTAACTACCATTAGGGGTAAAGGGAAGGGTTATTGCTTCCGTAAAGGCGACTACGATGGACTGAGACAGTATTTAAATTCTATACAGTGGGACCAACTGATGATGTTACCAACAGCAACTTCAAAATGGGAAGCATTCAAAGAACTTATCTTGGAAGCTACTAGGCTTTACATACCAACTAAGAAATATTGTTCAAGGTTTAGGCCAAAATGGATGTCAGATGAACTAATGAGGCATATGGCAGAGAAGAAAAATGCATGGGATACTTACAAATTAACACATGACACAGAAGCCTATGATAGATACAAGTTGATATGCAACCAAGTTACAAAGGAGGTTAGGCAGGCGAAGGCAGATTACAAGAAATCCTTGGCAAGGGATGCAAAGAAAAACAGCAAAGAGTTCTTTACTTATGTATACTCTAGAAGGAAGGGGATGAATCAGATTGGTCCACTTGATATTGATGGGTCAACTGTTGATGATCCTGCTCAGGTAGCTAACAAACTAAATGAATATTTTGCATCGACATTCACACATGAGGAGTTATTCAGCAAGGGGAATGCCAGAGGTGTATTCAACTCTAGCAGTAAGCTACAGAATCTTGAAATAACTGGGAGTAAAGTGGAGGAGAAACTGTTGAAGATAAACACAAGAAAGGCACCCGGGGTGGATGGGATCTATCCAGTTATATTAAAGGAGGCAGCAAAGGAAGTAAGCAAACCCTTGGCCATAATTATGAGAGCTTCCTTGGACTCAGGGGAGGTACCCATAGACTGGAAATGTGCAAATGTGACCCCAATTCACAAAGGAGGATCAAAGGCTGACACAAGTAATTATAGACCTGTGAGCTTAACTTCTGTTCCAGGAAAATTAATGGAGGCACTGGTTAAAGAAGCACTGCAGGATCATTTAGACAAGACTTCAATTATAGCTCAGACACAGCATGGTTTTGTTAAGGGGAAGTCTTGCCTGACCAACTTGATTGGATACTATGATGCAGTCACAAAAGAACTGGATGCAGGGAATAACTTTGATATTATATACTTGGATCTTAGAAAGGCTTTTGATACTGTTGCACATGGAAGACTGCTACACAAATTGGAGCAGTGTGACATTGGAGGCAAATTGCTGCTATGGATAAAGGGGTGGTTGAGGGGGAGAAGACAGAGAGTGGTAATCAATGGACACTGCTCATCATGGACTAATGTTATTAGTGGAGTCCCTCAGGGCTCAGTGTTGGGTCCATTATTGTTTTCTGTATTTATAAATGATATTGATGATGGTATATCAAGCTTAATGTCCAAGTTTGCAGGCGATACAAAGGTTGGCAGGGTTTTCAAGGACACTACTGACACTATGCTGCTGCAACAGGATCCGGAAAGGTTGAGCAGATGGGCTGAGAGGTGGCAAATGAAGTTTAACATTGACAAATGTAAAGTACTACGCATGGGAAACAGCAACCCCAGAGCAACGTATCAACTCTGTGGTACTACACTGACAGTGGTAGACAATGAAAGGGACTTGGGGGTGGTTGTGCAGGCAGATATGAAGTTCTCTGAGCAGTGCAGATAGGCTGCAAGAGTAGCTCATGGAGTATTGTCAATGATATACAGGAATTTTTCTAGCAGGGATAAGGAGGTGATTATTCCATTGTATAAGGCAATGGTCAGGCCACACCTAGAGTACTGTATACAGGTCTGGAGGCCTCATTTCAAGAAGGATGTAGAGCTGCTGGAACGAGTACAGAGAAGGGCAACAAGATTAGTGAATGGAACAAAGGGGTGCTCTTACGAAGAAAGGCTTAAGTTTTGCAAATTACAGTCTCTGGAGACTAGGCACCAGCGAGGTGATCTGATAGAGGTGTATAAAGCCTTGAATGGTTTAAGCATGCTCAATGCTAATGGGATTCTTCCTCTAGCTCAGAAAAATCACCTGATAAGGCATAAATTCAAATTGAGGAAAGACAGATGTACGATAGACGTGCGGAAATTTGCCTTTAGCCAGCGGGTGGTTGGTTGGTGGAACAGACTTCCATCCCTTGTGGTGGAGGTTGATAGCCTAAATAAGTTTAAGGCTCAGCTGGACAGGTATTTTGAACGAACAGAGGGGTGAAGTGGAAGTGGGTTTTTTTTTTTTTTTTTTTTTGGCTGATGCTGCATAAGCTTGCTTTCTTGCATCAAATGCCTCTACTAATGCTAATATATTTTCTTCAAAATCATAATATATGGGGTATCTTTGCCTTGTCTTTCCAGTGCCTGAAACATTGCCTGATGCTGTATGGAGTCAAATGCCTTTCCATAGTCCCCAAATGCCAGCCATAATGGTGTTTTATATTCATTTGCTTTCTCCATTAGCTGTGATATTACGTGAAGGTGATCCATAGTTGAGAATCCTGTCCTAAAGCCAGCTTGCTCTTTCGGTTGATTCTCATCAAGTATTCTTTCTAATCTGTTAGTAAGGACCCTTGTGCACAACTTGTAGATGTGGGATTACAAGCTAATTGATCTATAATTTCCAATTTCTGATTTATCTCATTTCTTATGCAGCAAAACTATGATTGCATTATTCCACTGCTTAGGCATCACACCTTTTTTAATGCACTTTGTGAAGAGCCTTGCCAGTTTTTGTGTTATGTCTCTTCCTCCCAATTTTAACAACTCTACATTAACTTCATCTTCCTCCGGGGCTTTCCGATTCTTAATTTTCTTCAATGCATGTTCTACCTCATCAGGAAGAATATCGTGTATGTCATATGTGTTTGCTACTTTGCAATCCATCTTCCCCACTGCTGGTATCATTCCCTCGCTCCTTGTATAATTCTCTATATTTAGTCTTCTGTTATTTGAATTATGCCTTCTCTGCTGTTTATAAGTACACCATCGCTATTCTTCAGTTTCAGTATCATTTGTCTTTTTGTATTACTGTTCATGGCTGCTGATTTAAATCCTTTGTTTTCCCTTAATGCTTGTTCTACTTTTCTTATGTTAAATCTTCTGATGTCTTCTTAAATCTTCTAGACTTCCTCTCTGAGTCTCTTTCTAATGGCTTTGCATAACTCAGTATACTCAATTTTCTCCCTGTCAGTGTTTTTCTTGCTCTTCATTTGTCATCTTCAGTTCATCATGACAAGTGTTTCTTGACTAATTTTTTCTTCTTTTGATTTCTGTTTCCTATAGGTTTCTTGGGCTTTATCACTTTCAGAAAGTTGTAATATTCCTCATCGATATCTTGGTCCTGAGCAGTCTGCAGAAGCTCAAACTTGTTCTTAAATTCCAGTACATACTGCTTTTTCTCCTCCTCTGTTATCTCAAAGACCTTTGTATTATTTACTCGAGTCAGTTTTTTCCTTTCCTTTCCTACATCTATATCAAGTGTACATCTTACCATTCTGTGATCACTTCCAACATTTACCTTATTCAGGACGGTAACATCATTCACAAGATATCTTCTGTTAGTGAGGATGAAGTCGATTTCATTAGTTGTTAATCCATTTGGACTCTTCCATGTCCACTTTCTGTTCAACACTTTTCTTAAAAAAAAGTGTTCATTACTGACAGTCCTTGAGATTCTGCAAATTCCACAAGTCTTTCACCTCTTTTATTTCTTTCACCAATTGCAAAATTTCCTATAGTTCCTCTTTCTGCGCTGTTTTGCCTTTTTCCAACCTTAGCATTGAAGTCTCCCATAATAATAGTGTAGTGGGTTTTCTGCTTATCTAGAAGACTCAATTTCGGTGTACATTTCTTCAACCTCTTCATTATCATGGTTTGATGTTGGTGCATAAATCATTATAATCTTTAGCTTGTACCTCTTAGAAATCTTGAGTATTAGTCTTGACACCCTTGGTGATGTACTTTTGAATTCCAAAATGTTGTTTTTAAAATCTTTATGGACCAGAAACCCAACTCCGCCTTGTGGAGTATACCACTTATCTATCTTCCTTAAGGCCTGGTGGAGTGGAGTGGTGCTGTGTTGTTCTCGAAGTAATTTTTCAGGTTAACTATTGCTGTTTTCTGTTGTTCTGTCAGGTCTATCAGGCCCCTTCCTCCCTCTTTCTGAGGTATTGTTATTCTCTCCACAGCTGACTTCGGGTAGTGTTGGCGACTCTTGGTCATCACTGTCCTTGTCTTTTGCATGATATCTTCTAGCTCGGTGTTAGTCCAATCTATGACCCTGAATATCTGTTTTATTACTGGAGCTGCACAGGTGTTTATGACTTTAACTGAGTTCTCTCCATTCAGTTTTGCTTTCAGCAGGCTTCTGAGTCTCTGATGATATTTTTCGCTGAGCCCCTTCTTGATTTCCTTGTGTTCCAACTGCTCAGCCTGCATCATCCCTAGGTATTTGTAGGTCTCTCCTTCTGTCATAGCTTCGATCTCTTTACCAGTCAGCAGCTGGTAGTTTCGGCCAACAAAGTTTCCCTGGTACAGTGTATGGGTCTTGCATTTTTCTAGACCAAATTCCTTCCTGATGCCCTTGCTGAATTCTTCGGTGATCCGGAGTAGTTGCTGGAGTTGCTTCTCGGTTGCTGCGTAGAGCTTGATGTCATCCATGTACATCAGATGGGTGATGGTGTACAGATTCTTTCTTCCTTCTTTGAGGTTATATCCATACTTGCTGTCGTTGAGCATGGTGGATAGCGGATTGAGTGCTAGACAGAACCATAGTGGGCTCAGAGCATCTCCCTGAAAGATTCCTCTTCTAATGGGGATTGGCCTGGTTGTGATGTTCTCGACTTTAATGGTGGTACTCCATTTTGCCATTGTTGCTCCTAGGAAGTTTATCATTATCGGATTGACGGAGCTAATAATAATAATTATTATTGCTCTTATATTATTTCTTCCTGATTGGGGGTTCCACTCCATGACGGGTACTGCTACCAAGTACACAGGGTGGTTGTAATGTCTGGTGTTACTGTCAGTCGAGGAAATCTCGGACTATCCTACAGGTGTTCAGGATTGCGACTTTCTGGAGTTCTCTGTAACTGTTCTCTGGGAGACCTATTGCTGCTAGGCTGCTATTTAGAGTCTTTGGTACCATACTGGTGGTTGATATGATGATTGGGATGGTTGATACTTCTTGCATATGCCATATCTCCTTGATCTCGTTTCTCAGGTTCATGTACTTCCTAATTTTTTTCTTCATGGGTTTTCTGGACATTGCTAGTGTTCGGCACCGCTATGTCAATCAGGTAGGTAGCCTTTTCCATCCTGTCCACAAGGGTTATGTTCGGTCTGTTGTGCGGGATAGTCTTATCCATTATTATGATGCGATCTCAGTACAGCTTGTGGATTTGTGTCTCTAGTACTGCCTGCAGTTCGTACTTGTAGTATAGTACACTTTCTTTGGTCAAAATTATAATAATTTTCTTTGATCAAAATTATAATAATTTTGATCAAAGAAATTATAATAATTATAATAATAATAATAATTATTATTATTATTAGCTGTCTGGTGCCAGGAAGCCTGAAGCTTATGTTGCACTAGCCAAAAAAATAAAATTTCTGAATTACTGAGAGAGAAAACAAGAGTCAGAAGTAGAAAGGAATCGCCAAGAAAGAGAATAATAATGATTTCTTTTAATCTGCCTTCATTTGAATGCTCCTTTGTGACTTGATTATAGTCTGCTTATATCTATCATAGGCTTCTGTGTTGTCTGATAATTGAAGATAAGCATAGGAACAATAGACTCCTTTTTGAGATATAAGGAGAACTGAGTTTTAGGAGGATCGAAATTAACAAAGTTGTTTCTGCCCCATTTTAGAATTACCTGTTTATCAGCTTTTAAGAAATTGGTAATGGATATTAGAAAAGTTGAAGCTATTTGTTCAGGGCAAAGTTGCTGAAACTGGAAATCCTCCTAATTTTGCTAATGATAGCAAAATTATGAGGGCTTGACCTTGGGAACACTAGCCTTAGTTGAAATGTTAGAAGACAAAGCACCATCTACCGTCACCTGTAGTTAATCGGCAGAGAGAAAACTGATTACCAGATTGCAAAATCCATAAGATTGAATCTTGTTTTGACCTTTATGCCGAATGGGATAAAAAGCTGTAGAAATATCAAGAACAACTGAGTTACACCTGAGATTTCTGTTGAATATGTTCATGGATGGGTAAGATAAGCCATTACATGACCAGTGGATCTAAGCTGACAGAACCCATATTATGGTGATTATTGTTCATATGGAAAGTTTCCAATTAGTTTAGGAGTAGGCAGTTAATGAATTCCTTCATTACTTTGGAAAAAGTAGAA